>NC_059290.1:9486017-9498695 GCF_017591435.1 Portunus trituberculatus
TTTGATAAGCACACCACACTAACTCTCTCCTTCTCCTCTTTACAGGTGAGTACCCGTATCACAGGTCACACCGTGGGACTGTCACCGCTGGAGCAACCCTTCGGAATAAAGTAAAGTACGTTAATTACGGTTTGCTAGGCGTTAGGTGTTAGGCATAGGGCGATAGGCGGCGCGGCTAACCATTCTCTTCCAGGTACATGTTAATTATCTAGTCTTCCCCAGTAATGCCTTGGTTAGCGCACCGTGGCGGCGATCCAGGAGCCTCGTGCTGGTGGTGGTGGTGGTGGTGGTGGTGGCTGGCTGGCTGTCTGTCTGTCGCGGGCGTGCACGTGCTATCATATGGTATGTGAATGATTGAGTTTAGTAGGGTTAGTGAAATGATGGCCCTTGACATTCATTCCCAATGCTTGTGGGTCTATTAACTGTTTTCGGTGAGCAGTGACTGTGCGGCGGCAGGGGTGAGGAAGGGAGACGTGAGGGGCGGCCAGGTGGTGGTGGACAGTGACCGGCGCCACAGTGACAAGCCTACACGAACATAGTGACAATAGCCATGATAACAACGAAAAGAACAGCGTGTGTGTAGCCTCGGTAAACACGGACACAAGATGGGTTAGGATGTGTGTGTGTGTGGCTGGGGGTGAGTGGGTACCTACTGCTGGTGACGGCAGCAGCCAAGACCAGCCGCATTCTTCACCAGCAGCAAACGTAAGTAATATATTGGTGTAAGTCATCATTTCACGGTGCTGTCATGTCATAATCTAACGTTGGTAACCTCCATAACAACATATCAGTGAACTAACACCTGCAGGTACTTCAAAAACCCCAATAATTCAAGCCTTCAATATGTAAACAAGCCAGCCCTCTGACCCGTCACCTCTTTCTCAAGCCATTATCTGCCTCATCTCTCACTCAGCACAGGCCAGCCAGGTCACAAAGTGAAGCTACAGATGTACTCTTTCATGTTCGTCGTTGAAATATATCAGCAATTGTCTAATTTGTGTGGCTCAGTGAAGGGAAGGGGACTGGGATGTGACGTCACGAGCCGCCATGTTGTGACGTCATCAGCGGCTCCCGCCCAAATGTCCCGCCGGTCCCAGACTGTCGATCTCCCCTATTATTTATATTTGTCTCTGTTCATTTATTTCGAGTCACAAGAACCTTTTGACGGTTTCCAATGATAGTGGGTTGTTTTTTGCGTGTGTTCCATGCCTGAGTTGAGTGAAGTGCGGTGATTTATAGAGTGTTTGGGAGTCAGATGAGAGGGCGAAAATACGCTAAAATTTTTCCCTCGCTGTGAGTGATTTTTATTTGAGGTTGTAGCGAAGCGTTTGTGTTTTCAAGAAAGGTTTATGATGGAAAAAGTGTGAAAGGCTCCTGATAAGTTAAATATGTGGACTGTAAGATTGGTTTGTAGCCGTGTTAAAATGTTAAACAACGTCGTTTTTTAAATGTTTATTTTTCTAATTGAGCGTGTTGGCGGGTTTTGATATTTTGAAATGATGGTTATAATTTTTGAAAAGCGTTATCAATCCTGTTGAAGGAAATTGGTGGACTTTGGAATTGTTTTTAAGCATGTCGAAGTGTTAACACTTTATTTATTGTGTTTTTTGAAATATTTTCATTATTCCTCATTCCGGTAATATTTTTATATTTTAGGAGTTAGTTTTGATTGGTAACAAGTCAGAATTTCTATATTAGCGGTGTCCAGCTGCCTTTTTGGGAATCCTCATTTTCAAAATGGTTTGCGTAACGTATATAAGTGACATCATCAAGGGGGGCGGCCCCCAGCTGGACTCAGACCCACATCCCGCTCCTGGCCGGAGGACGTGGAGTGGTTGGTTGTGTGTGTGTGTGTGTGTGTGTGTGTGTGTGTGTGTGTGTGTGTGTGTTCGTTATCAAGGAGGAGCCCGCCCACCTGACCCAACCCAACACTCGCTCCCAACCGAAGGGTGGGTTTGTGGTAGGTTGGGTGGTTGTGGTTGTAGTGTGTATGTGTGTGTGCGTGCGCGCGCGTGCGTTTGTGTGTGTGTGTTACGTTCACCGGTTAAACTGGTAAGATTGGCATCGGAGAGCCGGTGAACAATAACAATAAAAAAAAACACTGCAGGTTCAACTGGTGAGGAAATGTAAAAGGGGGTCACTTTAAAAAGCTACTTTAATAACCCATAATGAAATTGACACATATATAACAAGAAACATGAAACACAGATATATAACATGAAACACAGGAAAATGACATACACATATACATATAACACAGTAATAAATACAACAATAAAGAACCCAACTTAATACCTAACGATAATCCTAATCCTATATAGAGGCAATGTGGAAAACACGGACGAGGGGAAGTGATACTTATGCGGTGTCGCAGTGGTGAAATGCTGGGTGATGGTTGATCCCACGGCAGAACCAAGAGGCGTTGTGTTCACTGGTTGAGGCTTGGATCTCAACTGCCAATCCAGAAAACCAAGAGCTGGCTCAACACTTTCGGTTGAGTCGAAAGGGGCCGCGTGAATCCAACTTCGGGACAGTAGCGGGGGGTTCACGAGACGGTGGCGTGGAAGGTTCACGAGACGGTGGCGTGGAAGGGAGGCGGAGAGGTGGCGAACGAGGTAACAAGCGGAGGAGGTGTGGTAGTAATGCATGTTACGGGCGGGCCGTAACATTTCCTCCCTAAGACCTCCGTAATGGGCTCATGAAGGAGGTGAGACGGAGATCTTGATAAGGCGTCGGCGATGATGTTGTCCACCCCTTGATATGATGGACTTCCAGGTTGAAAGGTTGAGTTAACAAGGCCCACCTAAGAATGCGTTGGTTTCGGTTCCTCATGGCGTACAGGAAGGCCAGAGGATTGTGGTCCGTGAAGACCTTGGTGATGTGCGGACCAGGATGAAGATAGCACTCAAAACGTTGGAGCGCCAGCACGAGTGCCAGAGCCTCCTTTTCGATGGTGGAGTAGTTGAGTTGATGGTGTTTCAGTTTTGCAGAGTGGTAAGCGATGGGATGGAGGATGCCGCTTGTGGGGTCCGGTTGTAGTAGGACAGCACCCACTCCAACTCCACTCGCGTCAACTTGTAAATGGAAGGGTCGGGAGTGATCCGGCGTCCAGACCACTGGTTCCGAGGAGAGAAACGCCTTGAGGTGTTTGAAGGCTTGGTCACAGGCCGGGGTCCAGTGGAAGGGGACGGAAGTGCTGAGAAGGTCCGTCAAGGGACGGCCAGGTGGAGAAGTTTTACAGAAGCGTCTGTAAACCCAGCCATCCCAAGAACCTCATGAGAGCTTTCCTGGTGGTAGGAACAGGGAAGCCAAGGATGGCCTCAACCTTAGCTCTCTTGGGGTGAACCTTGCCGTTCCCACCACATGTCCCAGGTAGACCACCGTAGACCTCCCGAAGGTGGACTTGGCCAGGTTGATGGTAAGCCCGGCTTCCTGCAACCGACCCATCAGCCTCCGAAGACGGGTCAGATGTGTTGCCCAGTCGTCTGCAGTCACCACCAGGTCGTCCAGATACGCGGATGTTCCCTCCAAGTCCTGAGTTATGTAATTTATAGCCCTCTGGAAGGTGGCGGGAGCATTAGACACGCAAAAGGGCATCACTTGGTATTGGTATAGTCCGAAGGGAGTGATGAAGGCGGATATTATTTGGGCCTCGTCCGAGAGGGAATCTGGTAGTAACCTTTAAGCAAGTCTATAGTGGTTACAAATTTGGCTACTCCTATACTATCTATAAGGTCCTCTATCAAGGGCAACGGGTAGGAGTCTGGCACCGTCACTTTATTTAATTTCCGGTAGTCGGTGCAAAATCGACTACTACCATCTGGTTTAGATGTTAACAGACAGGAGAAGCCCAAGGAGATATACTAGGTTCTGCAAGGTGATGACAGAGCAGATAGTCTACCTCTTTTTCATCAGGTCTCTTTTAATGGGTGAAATGCGATAGGCTGGTTGTCTTATAGGCTTGATGTCGGTAGATGTTAATCTTATGTCATGTTGGATAGTATTACAAACTCCTGGAAGGTCACCTGTGATTTCAGAAAAGTCTAGCAATAACTTTTAAGATCAGACTGTTGTGAAGGTGTTAAGGAAACAAACACCTCATCCAGGTTGGACATGATTTGGCTGTTTGAGGGCGTCCTTTAGGTGACGAGAAGAGGAATTCGATGTCGGACTCTTCCTCTGGGGGCACAGGACCAGACTCCTTTCCTATCAGACATACAGGTACAGCGCGAGACAAGTCGTCCTCTGGTTCTCTGGAGTGGTAAGGTTTCATTAGATTAATATGAACAAGTTGGGAATCCTTACGACGGTCAGGAGTGTGGACCACATAATTTAATGGGCTTAGTTTTTGAGCCACAACATAAGGTCCCATGAACTTACTGTGAAGAGCATTGCCTGGAGTGGGGAGAAAAGTAAAACCTTGTCTCCTGGTTTGAAACTTCTCATGACAGATTTGGGAAGAGAATTCTGTTGTTTTAGTTTGAGATTTGAGGAAGTTTGATTTAGCAAAAGATCTGACTTCACTGATTTTATTCTTAAGGTTACTGATGTAGTCAGACACACTGGGGCTTGAAGGAGTATTTTGAGTAAACCATTGATCCTTTAATATTTTGAGAGGCCCCCTGATCTGTCTACCATAGAGTAATTCAAAAGGGGAGTAACCTAAAGAATCTTGAGGAGATTCTCTTAAAGCGAAGAGAAGGAAAGAAATACTTTCATCCCAGTCTCCTTGATGCTCCAAGCAATACTTCTTCATCATGGATTTTAATGTTTGGTGAAACCGCTCCAGACAGCCTTGGGATTGGGGTGGTAAGCCGAGGAGGTAATATGGTCGATGTTTAGCTCATTCACTATCTGTTGGAAAAAATGGCTAGTGAAATTGCTACCCTTGTCAGACTGAATTTGTTTTGGAATTCCTACCGAGGTGAAAAATGTATCAGATGTTTTACAATGGTCTTTGATGTGATGTTCTTAAGAGGGAATGCTTCAGGGTACCTGGTAGTGGGATCCATGAGGGTTAACAAATACTGATTCCCTCGTTTGGTTTTGGGTAAGGGCCCTACGCAGTCTAGTATGATCTTTTCAAGGGCTCCGTCTGAACTGGAATAGGCGTCAGAGGAGCTGGCACAAGGCGTTCGTTAGGCTTACCCACAACTTGACATATATGACATGTTTTACATAGTGTGACACATCCTTTTCATTCCTGGCCAAAAAATGCTGAAGAGCCTTCTTGTAGGTTTTTGGATGCCTAGATGACCTGACAATCCATCATGAGCTAGTTCTATAATGGCTGGTCTTACAGACAAGGGATGACAACTTGATGTGTTTCTGACCAGGTGTCTAGTTGTTTCAGTTCAGGAGGTCTGTAAGCACGCATCAGGACTCCTTCCTGATAATAAAAACAAGGCAATTTAGACATATCCTTTGTCTCACTGGCCACATGTCTGATCTTAGCCAAAGTGAGATCCTGTTCCTGAGCATTAATCAAATTCTCCTTTGAAATGATGTCATTATACAAATTGTCAGTAGAGGCAATCATTGGTGGAGGAGGTGATGAAAAGGCAGGGACTTGGACTGAGACCTGGTGACTGCACACACTGGGAAGAAGTGAGGGGATGTTTCGTCCAGGGTCTTAGTGGGACTTTCTGTTAAGGGAGAATCAAGAACAATTAAGTTTGGAACAGCCAAGTTACCCGCAAGATCATTACCCAGTACAAGATGTACCCCCGGTACTGGCAGTTCACCAGGTTTAATGGCTACCTCAACCTCTCCTGAAATGAACGGGCACTGTAAGCTAATATTAGCCAAAGGATAGGAGAGCTGTGATTCGAGACCTGTAAGGATCACCTTCTCCCCAGTGAAAACCTGTTTGATGTTAGGGATGACATCTTCCCTTAAGATGGATTGGGCAGCACCTGTATCACGCAGAACCTTGATATTTATTGCCTTGTCTTTACCATCAGTCAGAGACACTTTACCTTGATACATGTACGAGTCATAAAGTTCTAGAGGAGAGTTGACAAGGTTAGCTAGGGCCACTGGTTTCTTGTTCTCAAATGTGTTAGGTCTAGGGGACACAAAAGAAAATTGACGTTGAGAACCCTTGCAATTTGGGTGTCTACATTTCTGGATCGTGTGACCTGGCTTCTTACAGTATGTACACCAGGGGGAATTATATGCATTTGGCGAGAATCCGGTTGGCTTACCACCCAGCTCCCAAAACCTTCCCCAAAGGAGGACCTAACATTAGACAGTGAACCACGACCTCTACTACCCAGGGATCCCATCAACAAAGCAAACGCATCAGCCACTTTAGCGGCAGACATAAGCTCACTCTCTCCCGTTCTTCCACATGCCTCAGAATATTAAATGGTAACTTGTTCTTCCATTCTTCCAGGACCATTAGATTGAGCAACTCCGAAAAGGTGGTAATGTTAAGGGCGACTAACCATTTCTTAAATTGTCTTAGTTTCTCACTAGCGAATTCAACATAGGTGTGAGACTCTGGTTTCACATACTTTCGAAACTGCTGTCTGTATCCATCAGAAGTGATAGAGTAGGCGTCTAGAATGTTACCTTTGATCTCTTCATATTCTACCTCATCACTAAGGCCGTTGTATACCCTATAAGCTTTTCCTACTAGCTTAGGGACAAGGAGAGACACCCACTGATCCTGGGGCCATTTATTCCTATTAGCAATACTCTCAAAAGCGCGAAATGACCCGTCAACATCAGATTCATCAAAAGGGGGAACTAGCGGAGCAGCTGTAGCAGGATTAAAGCTTGCTAACTGTTTCTTTATATCTATTTCTTCCCCTCTAAACTTAGCGTCATTTCGTAGGGCTAACTCCTGAATTTCTAACTCTTTCTCCTGCCTTCTAAGTTGTAACTGAAATTTCTCTTCCTTTTCTGCCTGTAGTTGCATTTGTTTTTCCTGTAGTTGCATTTGTCTTTCTTGTTCTCTCTCTCTAGCTTTATCTTCTTTTTCTGCCTGTAGTTGCATTTGTTTTTCCTGTAGTTGCATTTGTCCTTCATGCATCCGGTATTCTAGTTTAAGCTTCTCAATTTCCCATTGACTTATCCTACTCTTATCCTGTTCTTCCTGGGACTGTGTATTATAGTCCTCGTAGAGGCTGACATGGGAGTTAACTCTTCTATGGCATTTCCTAGCAACTGACCTTCTTGCACTAGATGTTCAACAACTACATTCTTAATGACCTCTTTAGTCATCTGAGACGTGATGGGAACATCAAATGTTTAGCGATGGCTTTCCATTGGTCCTTCTTTATATTAGCATATTTAAGTTGTTCCAGAGAAGGGTCGGCACAAAAATCTTTAACGTTAAACTGAGCGGAAGCCATATTAAATAGATGTTAAACCACAAAAAAAAAAAAAAAATGATAAGCGAATTACTTAAGTGAGGAACTTGGCAGAGTGATAATAAAGGCAACCTTGAAATTACCTAGATTATACTTAAGCAAACACTTATGAGTACAATCACTAATGAGGGGTAAACTAGAGAGTTACGGCATTAAGAGGGATCCGGATTACTCTAGTTACGAGACTTGAGTGTGAGGAGCGAATTGTACTGAGACTTGTTATTGATAAGGAGGCGGATTAGTCTGAGAGACTAGTTAAAATGGCCGATTCTAACTAGCGAGAAAAATTATCCGCGAAGTGAGGGGCTTGAGGGTTCGCATGAACATATGATGATCCCAACACTTGGATAACACTTATTACACACCTGCCTATGTGCAAAACCTAGAGATAAGTGCTATCGGTGAACACGCCTTTCTACCTGGTTTCCTGCTCTACCACTGCTATGCGATACCAATGAAAGTCACGAAGCACGTTTAACCCAAAAGGAGCCACTTGAACGCACAAAGGTAAATTTAAACCACACGCAGAGTAAGTCACAGAAAAACACATCAGAGTCACAACACCACAGAAACACAAGCAATCACAGAAAAAGTCACTGGAAAATGGAAGGAACACTGAACATGGGTTATAAACGTCCTGTCACGGTCGCCAATTGTTACGTTCACCGGTTAAACTGGTAAGATTGGCATCGGAGAGCCGGTGAACAATAACAAAAAAAACACTGCAGGTTCAACTGGTGAGGAAATGTAAAAGGGGGTCACTTTAAAAAGCTACTTTAATAACCCATAATGAAATTGACACATATATAACAAGAAACATGAAACACAGGAAAATGATATACACATATACATATAACACAGTAATAAATACAACAATAAAGAACCCAACTTAATACCTAACGATAATCCTAATCCTATATAGAGGCAATGTGGAAAACACGGACGAGGGGAAGTGATACTTATGCGGTGTCGCAGTGGTGAAATGCTGGGTGATGGTTGATCCCACGGCAGAACCAAGAGGCGTTGTGTTCACTGGTTGAGGCTTGGATCTCAACTGCCAATCCAGAAAACCAAGAGCTGGCTCAACACTTTCGGTTGAGTCGAAAGGGCCGCGTGAATCCAACTTCGGGACAGTAGCGGGGCTTCATGAAACGGTGACGTGGAAGGTTCACGAGACGGTGGCGTGGAAGGTTCACGAGACGGTGGCGTGGAAGGGGAGGCGGAGAGGTGGCGAACGAGGTAACAAGCGGAGGAGGTGATGGTAGTAATGCATGTTACGGGCGGGCCGTAAGAGTGTGTGTGTGTGTGTGTAATAATAATAATAGTAATAAATAGTTTATTGAGACAAGCAGCTCTGTAGCTGAAAATAAACATTTTACAGGAGAAATATCTTAATATTACATGCTTAAAATTAATCACAAATTTAGTCAGTGTCCACGAGTTAGTTATTTTGATTATTTTGGGCACTGCACTGTTTTTGTATGTGTGTATCCGGGCCGGGCACGTATGGGGAGCGGCTTCTGGTGGCAGACACTGTGGCGGGGAAGGGGAGCTGCCGGAGGGAGTAGGCTCCTGTGGCGCCAGTGGAGAAGCTTTGTGGCGAGCTGGTGGAGGAGGTGTTGGTAGCGAGTCTGAAGGGTGGTGAGGTGTAGGGTGTGGAGGGCCATCTGGTAGATAGTGTAGTCGTGTGTATGTGTGTGTGTTTTCCTAAGATTAAGCTTTGTGTATTGTATCTAGTCTTCCCCAGGAATGCCCTGGTTAGCGCACCGTGGCGGCGATCCAGGAGCCTCGTGCTACTTGTGGTGGTGGTGGTGGTGGCGGTGGCGTGGCTGGCTGGCTGGCTGTGGCGGGCGTGCACGTGCTATCATATGGTACGTGAATGATTGAGTTTAGAACGGTTATTGAAATGATGTACAGTTTCTTATCACTTTTTCAGTTTTATTTATTTTTTGGGTGTGTGGTTTGATATGGTATTTTTTGTTGTTCCAGGGTTGCGTGGTAGGTGCATTCAACTGGTCTGGATCAGGGTTAAATAGAGACCCTGGTCTGGGCTGTGTTGGTGCGTGTTCTGAAGAGATAACATAACATAACAAATAATTGGATAACAAAGGGCCACCAGGGACCATCTATAGTCCGACAGAAATATGAAGGCCGCTGAGGGGAGACCTATCGGGATTCCCCGGTTGCGGCGTCGCCAAACGTCGCAGCCCCAATTATAGGATTAACACTGAAGTGTGGAGAAACGCCCATATCTCTCTCTCTCTCTCTCTCTCTCTCTCTCTCTCTCTCTCTCTCTCTCTCTCTCTCTCTCTCTCTCTCTCTCTCTCTCTCTCTCTCTCTCTCTCTAAAATAGACAAGTAGACATGCATCTTTTTTGTTGTTTTATTTTACTCATTTTCCACACCACCCATGAGGTAAGAGTTAAGGTGCGTTTTTTTTTTTTTTTTTTTTTTTAAGATGTTTTACCCTGTAGGCATAATCCTCTCTCAGCTATTTAATCAGACAGTTCTTCGTCAGAAGTGTCCTTCACATTGTTAATAAAAGAATCCTCTAAGCAGAACTTGTTGACGCTGTAAATTAATTTCTCTTGACTATGAAGGTTGCGATGGTGAGTAGCGCGGACGAGATATTCTCCTTCCATCCTGAGTGACAGGGAGGGGAGGAGTGACTCGATTTGACCTGGGGATTATCAGCGGTCAGGGAGGTTGACCTCACCCATGTCCAAATATGAAAAGTAGCAACGCTGGAGAGCAGTGGTGCTACATTTTGTGGTATCTATACAAAATTATTGTCTTCATTACACTAACAATATACGCTCTCTATACATCCTTATTAGAAATTTAGAGGAATACACTTTTATGACGGTTCATTAAGATGTAAGTTAATAATGAGATCGAAACGTGCTACGATGCTTGGCGACGCCGCAGCCGGGGAATCCCCGTTAGGTCTTCCCCCCCCGCCCCCTCTCAGCGGCCTTCATATTTGAGTCGGACTATAGGTTATCCTGTATCAGTCGCACAGCGACCTCGTCGTCAGTACTTAAAGATACACTTACAAGTACACAATACATTATATACTAATTCTAAATATTTGGCTTATTAACAGGGCTAAGTCCTGTAGCGAATTCCTCTACAATATGTGATCCCCATACATGGGGATCATGTCTTGTTTAACTATAGTAAATTTCTTATAAAAACTATCATGCAGCGCTATACATAATTATAAATCTAATAAATTTAAGTGCTTATCTAATCTGTTTTTAAACATTGTCAAACTAGTGCTATTTACAACCCTCTCTGGCAATGCATTCCAGAAGTCTACCACCCTATGACTAAAGCTGACACCCACATCCTTACACATCCCTTTTACCCGACCATTCACACCAATGGCCCTTTACAACCATTCCCACTACCAGGTACCCTGAAGCATTCCCTCTTAAGAACATCACATCAAAGACCATTGTAAAACATCTAGTACATTTTTTCACCTCGGTAGGAATTCCAAAACAAATTCAGTCTGACAAGGGTAGCAATTTCACTAGCCATTTTTTCCAACAGATAGTGAATGAGCTAAACATCGACCATGTTACCTCCTCGGCTTACCACCCCCAATCCCAAGGCTGTCTGGAGCGGTTTCACCAAACATTAAAATCCATGATGAAGAAGTATTGCTTGGAGCATCAAGGAGACTGGGATGAAAGTATTTCTTTCCTTCTCTTCGCTTTAAGAGAATCTCCTCAAGATTCTTTAGGTTACTCCCTTTTGAATTACTCTATGGTAGACAGATCAGGGGGCCTCTCAAAATATTAAAGGATCAATGGTTTACTCAAAATACTCCTTCAAGGCCCAGTGTGTCTGACTACATCAGTAACCTTAAGAATAAAATCAGTGAAGTCAGATCTTTTGCTAAATCAAACTTCCTCAAATCTCAAACTAAAATGCAACAGAATTCTCTTCCCAAATCTGTCATGAGAAGTTTCAAACCAGGAGACAAGGTTTTACTTTTTCTCCCCCACTCCAGGCAATGCTCTTCACAGTAAGTTCATGTTTTCGGTGAGCAGTGACTGTGCGGCGGCGGGGGTGGGGGAGGGAGACGTTAGGGGCGGCCAGGTGGTGGTGGGCAGTGACCGGCGCCACAGTGACAAGCCTACACGAACATAGTGACAATATCCATGATAATAACGAAAAGAACAGCGTGTGTGTAGCCTCGGTAACCACGGACACAAGATGGGTTAGGATGTGTGTGTGTGTGTGTGTGGCTGGGGGTGAGTGGGTACCTACTGCTGGTGACGGCAGCAGCCATGACCAGCCACAGTCTTCACCAGCAGCAAACGTAAGTAATATATTGGTGTAAGCCATCATTTCACGGTGCTGTCATGTCATAACCTAACGTTGGTAACCTCCATAACAATATATCAGTGAACTAACACCTGCAGGTACTTCAAAAACCCCAATAATTCAAGCCTTCACTATGTAAACAAGCCAGCCCTCTGACCCGTCACCTCTTTCTCAAGCCATTATCTGCCTCATCTCTCACTCAGCACAGGCCAGACAGGTCACAAAGTGAAGCTACAGATGTACTCTTTCATGTTCGTCGTTGAAATATATCAGCAATTGCCTAATTTGTGAGTTATGGAAGCTCAGTGAAGGGAAGGGGACTGGGATGTGACGTCACGAGCCGCCATGTTGTGACGTCATCAGCGGCTCCCGCCCAAATGTCCCGCCGGTCCCAGAATGTCGACCTCCCCTATTATTTATATTTGTCTCTGTTCATTTATTTCGAGTCACAAGCACCTTTTGACGGTTTCCAATGATAGTGGGTTGTGTTTTGCGTGTGTTCCATGCCTGAGTTGCGTGAAGTGCGGTGATTTAGAGTGTGTTTGGGAGTCAGATGAGAGGGCGAAAATACGCTAAAATTTTTCCCCCCGCTGTGAGTGATTTTTTATTTGAGGTTGTAGCGAAGCGTTTGTGTTTTCCAAGAAAGGTTTATGATGGAAAAAGTGTGAAAGGCTCCTGATAAGTTACATATGTGGACTGTAAGATTGGTTTGTAGCCGTGTTAAAATGTTAAACAACGTCATTTTTTAAATGTTTATTTTTCTAATTGAGCGTGTTGGCGGGTTTTGATATTTTGAAATGATGGTTATAATTTTTGAAAAGCGTTATCAATCCTGTTGAAGGAAATTGGTGGACTTTGGAATTGTTTTTAAGCATGTCGAAGTGTTAACACTTTATTTATTGTGTTTTTGAAATATTTTCATTATTCCTCATTCCGGTAATATTTTTATATTTTAGGAGTTA
>NC_059290.1:9499195-9506921 GCF_017591435.1 Portunus trituberculatus
TCTTTTTCTTAGCGCTGAAATGTGTCTCGGTGAGCACAAAGTTAGTGTGATCTTATAGTGAGGTGTGGATGTGAGGGCGTGAGGTGGGAGTGTGTCAGCCAAAGGAAGGGCAGCACATTCGAAGACAGCCGAGGTGATCCCACACCAGCTGAATAAATCCTCGGCCTTTTGTCTTGTGGCGGCGGGCGAGTGAGGTTCCTTGTGTGTGTGCGCGTGGCGTCGCGGTTAGTGACGTGATACTGTGATGGTGTGCGTTAGTTTATCCTATTGAGTGCGTCTTCCTCGCGTTGGATTTGGTAAGTTGAGGTGGTTATTTAAGCCTCATTATCACAGCAATAAAATACTAAGCATTAACCTGAACCACGTGACTCCTATACTGATCTCCGTTAATAATGAAATACTAGCTTTGATAAGCACACCACACTAACTCTCTCCTTCTCCTCTTTACAGGTGAGTACCCGTATCACAGGTCACACCGTGGGACTGTCACCGCTGGAGCAACCCTTCGGAATAAAGTAAAGTACGTTAATTACGGTTTGCTAGGCGTTAGGTGTTAGGCATAGGGCGATAGGCGGCGCGGCTAACCATTCTCTTCCAGGTACATGTTAATTATCTAGTCTTCCCCAGTAATGCCTTGGTTAGCGCACCGTGGCGGCGATCCAGGAGCCTCGTGCTGGTGGTGGTGGTGGTGGCGTGGCTGGCTGGCTGGCTGTCTGTCTGTGGCGGGCGTGCACGTGCTATCATATGGTATGTGAATGATTGAGTTTAGTAGGGTTAGTGAAATGATGGCCCTTGACATTCATTCCCAATGCTTGTGGGTCTATTAACTGTTTTCGGTGAGCAGTGACTGTGCGGCGGCAGGGGTGAGGAAGGGAGACGTGAGGGGCGGCCAGGTGGTGGTGGAGTGACCGGCGCCACAGTGACAAGCCTACACGAACATAGTGACAATAGCCATGATAACAACGAAAAGAACAGCGTGTGTGTAGCCTCGGTAAACACGGACACAAGATGGGTTAGGATGTGTGTGTGTGTGGCTGGGGGTGAGTGGGTACCTACTGCTGGTGACGGCAGCAGCCAAGACCAGCCGCATTCTTCACCAGCAGCAAACGTAAGTAATATATTGGTGTAAGTCATCATTTCACGGTGCTGTCATGTCATAATCTAACGTTGGTAACCTCCATAACAACATATCAGTGAACTAACACCTGCAGGTACTTCAAAAACCCCAATAATTCAAGCCTTCAATATGTAAACAAGCTAGCCCTCTGACCCGTCACCTCTTTCTCAAGCCATTATCTGCCTCATCTCTCACTCAGCACAGGCCAGACAGGTCACAAAGTGAAGCTACAGATGTACTCTTTCATGTTCGTCGTTGAAATATATCAGCAATTGTCTAATTTGTGTGATGGAAGCTCAGTGAAGGGAAGGGGACTGGGATGTGACGTCACGAGCCGCCATGTTGTGACGTCATCAGCGGCTCCCGCCCAAATGTCCCGCCGGTCCCAGACTGTCGATCTCCCCTATTATTTATATTTGTCTCTGTTCATTTATTTCGAGTCACAAGAACCTTTTGACGGTTTCCAATGATAGTGGGTTGTGTTTTGCGTGTGTTCCATGCCTGAGTTGAGTGAAGTCGGTGATTTATAGAGTGTTTGGGAGTCAGATGAGAGGGCGAAAATACGCTAAAATTTTTCCCTCGCTGTGAGTGATTTTTATTTGAGGTTGTAGCGAAGCGTTTGTGTTTTCAAGAAAGGTTTATGATGGAAAAAGTGTGAAAGGCTCCTGATAAGTTAAATATGTGGACTGTAAGATTGGTTTGTAGCCGTGTTAAAATGTTAAACAACGTCGTTTTTTAAATGTTTATTTTTCTAATTGAGCGTGTTGGCGGGTTTTGATATTTTGAAATGATGGTTATAATTTTTGAAAAGCGTTATCAATCCTGTTGAAGGAAATTGGTGGACTTTGGAATTGTTTTTAAGCATGTCGAAGTGTTAACACTTTATTTATTGTGTTTTTTGAAATATTTTCATTATTCCTCATTCCGGTAATATTTTTATATTTTAGGAGTTAGTTTTGATTGGTAACAAGTCAGAATTTCTATATTAGCGGTGTCCAGCTGCCTTTTTGGGAATCCTCATTTTCAAAATGGTTTGCGTAACGTATATAAGTGACATCATCAAGGGGGGCGGCCCCCAGCTGGACTCAGACCCACATCCCGCTCCTGGCCGGAGGACGTGGAGTGGTTGTGTGTGTGTGTGTGTGTGTGTGTGTGTGTGTGTGTGTGTGTGTGTGTGTGTTCGTTATCAAGGAGGAGCCCGCCCACCTGACCCAACCCAACACTCGCTCCCAACCGAAGGGTGGGTTTGTGGTAGGTTGGGTGGTTGTGGTTGTAGTGTGTGTGTGTGTGTGTGTGCGCGCGCGTGCGTGTGTGTGTGTGTGTGTGTGTGTGTGTAATAATAATAATAGTAATAAATAGTTTATTGAGACAAGCAGCTCTGTAGCTGAAAATAAACATTTTACAGGAGAAATATCTTAATATTACATGCTTAAAATTAATCACAAATTTAGTCAGTGTCCACGAGTTAGTTATTTTGATTATTTTGGGCACTGCACTGTTTTTGTATGTGTGTATCCGGGCCGGGCACGTATGGGGAGCGGCTTCTGGTGGCAGACACTGTGGCAGGGAAGGGGAGCTGCCGGAGGGAGTAGGCTCCTGTGGCGCCAGTGGAGAAGCTTTGTGGCGAGCTGGTGGAGGTGGTGTTGGTAGCGAGTCTGAAGGGTGGTGAGGTGTAGGGTGTGGAGGGCCTCCTGGTAGATAGTGTAGTCGTGTGTATGTGTGTGTGTTTCCTAAGATTAAGCTTTGTGTATTGTATCTAGTCTTCCCCAGGAATGCCCTGGTTAGCGCACCGTGGCGGCGATCCAGGAGCCTCGTGCTACTTGTGGTGGTGGTGGTGGTGGTGGCGGTGGCGTGGCTGGCTGGCTGGCTGGCGGCGGGCGTGCACGTGCTATCATATGGTACGTGAATGATTGAGTTTAGAACGGTTAGTGAAATGATGTACAGTTTCTTATCACTTTTTCAGTTTTATTTATTTTTTGGGTGTGTGGTTTGATATGGTATTTTTTGTTGTTCCAGGGTTGCGTGGTAGGTGCATTCACTGGTCTGGATCAGGGTTAAATAGAGACCCTGGTCTGGGCTGTGTTGGTGCGTGTTCTGAAGAGATAACATAACATAACATAAATAATTGGATAACAAAGGGCCACCAGGGACCATCTATAGTCCGACACAAATATGAAGGCCGCTGAGGGGAGACCTATCGGGAATTCCCCGGTTGCGGCGTCGCCAAACGTCGCAGCCCCAATTATAGGATTAACACTGAAGTGTGGAGAAACGCCCATATCTCTCTCTCTCTCTCTCTCTCTCTCTCTCTCTCTCTCTCTCTCTCTCTCTCTCTCTCTCTCTCTCTCTCTCTCTCTAAAATAGACAAGTAGACATGCATCTTTTTTGTTGTTTTATTTTACTCTTTTCCCACACCACCCATGAGGTAAGAGTTAAGGTGCGTTTTTTTTTTTTTTTTTTTTAAGATGTGTTTTACCCTGTAGGCATAATCCTCTCTCAGCTATTTAATCAGACAGTTCTTCGTCAGAAGTGTCCTTCACAGTGTTAATAAAAGAATCCTCTAAGGAGAACTTGTTGACGCTGTAAATTAATTTCTCTTGACTATGAAGGTTGCGATGGTGAGTAGCGCGGACGAGATATTCTCCTTCCATCCTGAGTGACAGGGAGGGGAGGAGTGACTCGATTTGACCTGGGGATTATCAGCGGTCAGGGAGGTTGACCTCACCCATGTCCAAATATGAAAAGTAGCAACGCTGGAGAGCAGTGGTGCTACATTTTGTGGTATCTATACAAAATTATTGTCTTCATTACACTAACAATATACGCTCTCTATACATCCTTATTAGAAATTTAGAGGAATACACTTTTATGACGGTTCATTAAGATGTAAGTTAATAATGAGATCGAAACGTGCTACGATGCTTGGCGACGCCGCAGCCGGGGAATCCCCGTTAGGTCTTCCCCCCCCCTCTCAGCGGCCTTCATATTTGAGTCGGACTATAGGTTATCCTGTATCAGTCGCACAGCGACCTCGTCGTCAGTACTTAAAGATACACTTACAAGTACACAATACATTATATACTAATTCTAAATATTTGGCTTATTAACAGGGCTAAGTCCTGTAGCGAATTCCTCTACAATATGTGATCCCCATACATGGGGATCATGTCTTGTTTAACTATAGTAAATTTCTTATAAAACTATCATGCAGCGCTATACATAATTATAAATCTAATAAATTTAAGTGCTTATCTAATCTGTTTTTAAACATTGTCAAACTAGTGCTATTTACAACCCTCTCTGGCAATGCATTCCAGAAGTCTACCACCCTATGACTAAAGCTGACACCCACATCCTTACACATCCCTTTTACCCGACCATTCACACCAATGGCCCTTTACAACCATTCCCACTACCAGGTACCCTGAAGCATTCCCTCTTAAGAACATCACATCAAAGACCATTGTAAAACATCTAGTACATTTTTCACCTCGGTAGGAATTCCAAAACAAATTCAGTCTGACAAGGGTAGCAATTTCACTAGCCATTTTTTCCAACAGATAGTGAATGAGCTAAACATCGACCATGTTACCTCCTCGGCTTACCACCCCCAATCCCAAGGCTGTCTGGAGCGGTTTCACCAAACATTAAAATCCATGATGAAGAAGTATTGCTTGGAGCATCAAGGAGACTGGGATGAAAGTATTTCTTTCCTTCTCTTCGCTTTAAGAGAATCTCCTCAAGATTCTTTAGGTTACTCCCCTTTTGAATTACTCTATGGTAGACAGATCAGGGGGCCTCTCAAAATATTAAAGGATCAATGGTTTACTCAAAATACTCCTTCAAGGCCCAGTGTGTCTGACTACATCAGTAACCTTAAGAATAAAATCAGTGAAGTCAGATCTTTTGCTAAATCAAACTTCCTCAAATCTCAAACTAAAATGCAACAGAATTCTCTTCCCAAATCTGTCATGAGAAGTTTCAAACCAGGAGACAAGGTTTTACTTTTTCTCCCCACTCCAGGCAATGCTCTTCACAGTAAGTTCATGTTTTCGGTGAGCAGTGACTGTGCGGCGGCGGGGGTGGGGGAGGGAGACGTTAGGGGCGGCCAGGTGGTGGTGGGCAGTGACCGGCGCCACAGTGACAAGCCTACACGAACATAGTGACAATATCCATGATAATAACGAAAAGAACAGCGTGTGTGTAGCCTCGGTAACCACGGACACAAGATGGGTTAGGATGTGTGTGTGTGTGTGTGTGTGGCTGGGGGTGAGTGGGTACCTACTGCTGGTGACGGCAGCAGCCATGACCAGCCACAGTCTTCACCAGCAGCAAACGTAAGTAATATATTGGTGTAAGCCATCATTTCACGGTGCTGTCATGTCATAACCTAACGTTGGTAACCTCCATAACAACATATCAGTGAACTAACACCTGCAGGTACTTCAAAAACCCCAATAATTCAAGCCTTCACTATGTAAACAAGCCAGCCCTCTGACCCGTCACCTCTTTCTCAAGCCATTATCTGCCTCATCTCTCACTCAGCACAGGCCAGACAGGTCACAAAGTGAAGCTACAGATGTACTCTTTCATGTTCGTCGTTGAAATATATCAGCAATTGCCTAATTTGTGAGTTATGGAAGCTCAGTGAAGGGAAGGGGACTGGGATGTGACGTCACGAGCCGCCATGTTGTGACGTCATCAGCGGCTCCCGCCCAAATGTCCCGCCGGTCCCAGACTGTCGACCTCCCCTATTATTTATATTTGTCTCTGTTCATTTATTTCGAGTCACAAGCACCTTTTGACGGTTTCCAATGATAGTGGGTTGTGTTTTGCGTGTGTTCCATGCCTGAGTTGAGTGAAGTGCGGTGATTTAGAGTGTGTTTGGGAGTCAGATGAGAGGGCGAAAATACGCTAAAATTTTTCCCTCGCTGTGAGTGATTTTTATTTGAGGTTGTAGCGAAGCGTTTGTGTTTTCAAGAAAGGTTTATGATGGAAAAAGTGTGAAAGGCTCCTGATAAGTTAAATATGTGGACTGTAAGATTGGTTTGTAGCCGTGTTAAAATGTTAAACAACGTCGTTTTTTAAATGTTTATTTTTCTAATTGAGCGTGTTGGCGGGTTTTGATATTTTGAAATGATGGTTATAATTTTTGAAAAGCGTTATCAATCCTGTTGAAGGAAATTGGTGGACTTTGGAATTGTTTTTAAGCATGTCGAAGTGTTAACACTTTATTTATTGTGTTTTTTGAAATATTTTCATTATTCCTCATTCCGGTAATATTTTTATATTTTAGGAGTTAGTTTTGATTGGTAACAAGTCAGAATTTCTATATTAGCGGTGTCCAGCTGCCTTTTTGGGAATCCTCATTTTCAAAATGGTTTGCGTAACGTATATAAGTGACATCATCAAGGGGGGCGGCCCCCAGCTGGACTCAGACCCACATCCCGTTCCTGGCCGGAGGATGTGGGGTGTTTGATTGTGTGTGTGTGTGTGTGTGTGTGTGTGTGTGTGTGTGTGTGTGTGTGTGTGTGTGTTGTGTGTGTGTGTGTGTGTGTGTGTGTGTGTGTGTGTGTGTGTGTGTGTGTGTGTGTGTGTGTCTTCCGTTATAAAGGGGAGCCCACCACCAGACCCAACCAATACTCGCTCCCAGCCGAAGGGTGGGTTTGTGGTAGGGTGGGTGGTTGTGGTTCTAGTGTGTGTGTGTGTGTGTGTGTGTGTGTGTGTGTGTGTGTGTGTGTGTGTGTGTGTGTGTGTGTGTGTGTGTGTGTGTGTGTGTGTGTGTGTGTGTGTGTGTGTGTGTGTGTGTGTGTCCGTGTGTCCGTTATCAAGGGGGAGCCCGCCCACCTGACCCAACCAAACACTCGCTCCCAGCCGAAGGGTGGGTTTGTGGTAGGTGGTGTGGTTGTGGTTGTGTGTTGTGTGTGTGTGTGTGTGTGTGTGTGTGTGTGTGTGTGTGTGTGTGTGTGTGTGTGTGTGTGTGTGTGTGTGTGTGTGTGTGTGTGTTGTGTTTGTGTGAGTGTGTGTGCGCGTGCGTTTGTGTGTGTGTGTGTGTCTTCGTTATCAAGGGGAGCCCACCACCTGACCCAACCAACACTCGCTCCCAACCGAAGGATGGGTTTGTGGTAGGTGGGTGGTTGTGGTTGTGTGTGTGTGTGTGTGTGTGTGTGTGTGTGTGTGTGTGTGTGTGTGTGTGTGTGTGTGTGTGTGTGTGTGTGTGTGTGTGTGTGTGTGTGTGTGTGTGTGTGTGTGTGTAATAATAATAACAGTAATAAAGGGTTTATTGAGACAAGCAGCTCTGTAGCTGAAAATATAAAGTGGAAATGGCTGGACGTTTTGGCAGCGTTATAAGTGGAAATGTTTGTATACATTTTATATACTTAATTTAGACAGTTTTTTAAAACTAGTTAAGCAGGAGATGTTTTGATGGTTTGGATACTAATTAAAGTATCTATCAAGTCATAAAAAAGTAAGCTCCCTCCCTACCGCCCAGTTCGTCGATATTTTGCCTAATATCTAGTGATTTCTACGTGTTTTCCTGTGTTTCTTGGCTCAGGTGTGTAGATATTAGTAGCAGAAGGAAGAAGGAAAGAGAGATAAAGGAGGGTG
>NC_059290.1:9507421-9512421 GCF_017591435.1 Portunus trituberculatus
CTCAGACCCACATCCCGCTCCTGGCCGGAGGACGTGGGTGGTTGTGTGTGTGTGTGTGTGTGTGTGTGTGTGTTCGTTATCAAGGAGGAGCCCGCCCACCTGATCCAACCCAACACTCGCTCCCAACCGAAGGGTGGGTTTGTGGTAGGGTGGGTGGTTGTGGTTATAGTGTGTGTGTGTGTGTGTGTGTGTGTGTGTGTGTGTGTGTGTGTGTGTGTGTGTGTGTGTGTGTGTGTGTGTGTGTGTAATAATAATAATAGTAATAAAGGGTTTATTGAGACAAGCAGCTCTGTAGCTGAAAATAAACATTTTACAGGAGAAATATCTTAATATTACATGCTTAAAATTAATCACAAATTTAGTCAGTGTCCACGAGTTAGTTATTTTGATTATTTTGGGCACTGCACTGTTTTTGTATGTGTGTATCCGGGCCGGGCACGTATGGGGAGCGGCTTCTGGTGGCAGACACTGTGGCAGGGAAGGGGAGCTGCCGGAGGGAGTAGGCTCCTGTGGCGCCAGTGGAGAAGCTTTGTGGCGAGCTGGTGGAGGTGGTGTTGGTAGCGAGTCTGAAGGGTGGTGAGGTGTAGGGTGTGGAGGGCCTCCTGGTAGATAGTGTAGTCGTGTGTATGTGTGTGTGTTTTCCTAAGATTAAGCTTTGTGTATTGTATCTAGTCTTCCCCAGGAATGCCCTGGTTAGCGCACCGTGGCGGCGATCCAGGAGCCTCGTGCTACTTGTGGTGGTGGCGTGGCTGGCTGGCTGGCTGTGGCGGGCGTGCACGTGCTATCATATGGTACGTGAATGATTGAGTTTAGAACGGTTAGTGAAATGATGTTGTAATAAAGTCCTCTAGATAGGGCAGGAACAACACAGTAAGGTTTGTTGGCTTATATTCCAGAGCGTGTATATACAGTGGTGGCTCGGTCTTGACTGCCTCGAAAACGTATCCACTCCACCTTAACAGTGCGTAATAACCCTGCGGCACCTAGTAACAACCATGTAACTGGTGCTCGCAAATACCCCACAATAAGTATCATTCAACTGTATAACATCCCTTCACCTTAGTTAAAGTTATCCATAGTTACATCAAAACCCTAATTAACAATTTTATTAAGTATACCCATATCTATTAGGCTTAACAGAAATTCTCGACGAGCGTCGTAACAGCGGTCTTGGTAACTGGTCCTCCTGGGCAAGCCTTGGTGGCTCATGTTGGCGACTGGATTGTGAAGACTGTTCGGTAGCCGATGGAGAGTTATCCACAGCGGGCTCAGTAACACCCCGGGTTGTTTCTTTATCTGAATCTCCGGGTTCCCTTGATTCTCCAGTTCGTTGTCGGACAGAAGTCTCAGATGGAGTCTGTTCAGGCAGCGACGAAGTGTGTTCTGTCGGAGATAAAGAAGTGTCCGTGTCTGAAGGAGTCTGTGGCGGCAACCAATTCCTTACGACGGCCGATCCTTCGGAAGTTCTACGTCGAATATGGTCAGTGTGTCTTCGGAATTCTCTCCCATCGTCCAGTCTCACATTACACGAGCAACCAGCACATCCCACCACTACTGCGGGCATCCATTTCGCTCCTCCTGTTGTCTTTGGCATCGCAAACACATAGACCAGATCACCCTCAACAAACGACTTCGAGCAGGCGTGCCGATCGTATTGTTCCTTTTGTCTCCACTGGTAACGCTCCACCCTCTCTCTCCGGTAGTCCTTCCTCAGATGATCCAACGGCGTTGTCATTGGGCGACCAAACATCAATTCTGCCGGGCTTACCCCGGTCACGCTGTGAGGGCTAGACCTGTAATTGAAGAGGAAGCGTGAGACTCTTGTATCCAGACTGCCCCCTTCTTGCTTCCTCAAGCCCTGTTTGAAGGTTTGTACAGCCCGCTCCACCAGACCGTTACTTTTCGGAGACCACGGAGGGGATGTGATGTGCTTGATGCCATTAGCGTTGCAGAAACCTTGGAACTCGGGGCAAACAAAGCAACTTGCGTTATCACTAACTACTGTATCGGGGATACCAAAACTAGAGAATGATTTTCTAAGCTTCTCAATCGTTATGTTTGCAGAAGAGGAAGAGGTTTTGTGTACCTCCAGCCACTTACTGTGCGCATCCACTAAAAGCAGCCACAACTGTCCTTCCACAGGCCCACAGTAGTCTAAATGCAGGCGACTCCAAGGACGTTGGGGCCAACCCCAAGGCCGAAGGTCACTAGGTGGATCCTTTGGTCTCTGCTCCTGGCAAACTCTGCAGTTCCCGACCATACTCTCCACGGCATGATCCAGCCCCGGCCACCAAAAATAAGCCCTGGCTCTGCTTTTCATCTTCGATGCTCCAAAATGTCCTTCATGTAGCTCCTTTAAGACGTCATCTCTGCCCTGCGGAGGAATTACTATCCTGCTTCCCCAAAACAAACATCCATCTTGCACACTTAACTCACACTCCCTGTTCTTGTAGGTAGCGATGTCAGGTGGATAGCCAGAAAGATCCCGAGGCCAACCGTCACGCACAAACCTCAGCACAGAAGACAGCACAGGATCTCGATGAGTCCACTCCCGGACCTGAACTTGAGAAACAGGTCCCGAAGCCATCAGTTCCATCATGTGCAGCATCTCAGCAGGAATTGGCACCGTTCGGGGCATAGCTGCAAGTGGTAAACGACTCAGTGCATCACAATGGCTATGTAATCTGGCGGGAGAGTACAACAGTTTGTATTTGTAAGCAGCCATCAACAGAGCCCAACGAAGCACTCTAGGAGAGGCCACCGACGGAATAAGTTTCTCTTCACCAAAAAGTCCAAGCAAGGGCTTGTGGTCAGTTTTAATAGTGAATGGTCGGCCATACAGATAGTAATGGAACTTCTTAACTCCAGTAACAATACTCAGGCCTTCCCGGTCTGTCTGGGAATAGCGCCGTTCCGCTTCGTGTAGAGTCCGGGAATAAAATGCAACAGGTCGTTCTAGTCCTTTCTCGTCAACCTGGGAAAGAACACAGCCAACACCATAAGGGCTGGCATCACAGGCTAGTACAGTATCCAATTTGACATTAAAATGTGCCAGACAAGGAGGAGACAGTATTACTTCCTTTGCCTTTAAGAAAGCCTCCTCCTGCTCTTTACCCCAGACCCAAGGCTGTCTATCCCGAAGGAGAAGGTACAAAGGTGAGAGAATGGTTGCAATATTATCCAAAAACTTACTGTAATAGTTTAAAAGGCCCAGCCAAGCCCTCAGGGACTTCTTATCCTCAGGTGGCGGAGCATCCAATATCGCCTTGGTCTTCTCATCAGTTGGTTCTATACCACGCTCACTTATGTTGTGTCCCAAATAAGTAACTTGAGACAGTCGAAGTTGGCATTTCTTCTTATTTAGGCGCAGACCAGCATGGCACATCCGTCGAAGAACCTCTTTCAGTAAAGTATCGTGCTCTTCTTGATTTTTACCTCCCACCACCACGTCATCCAGGAACACTGTTACCTGAGGCAATCCAGCAAGCAAGGTTGACAATATTTTTTGGAAGATAGCTACTGCAGAATGGATACCAAAAGCTAATCTTTTATACCTTTTCAGACCTCTGGGAGTATTAACAACGACATACTTCTGGGATTCTTTGTCTAATTCTATCTGGTTGTAAGCATGGCTCATGTCTAATTTACTAAAGACACAACATCCCGAGAGTGAAGCGAATAATTCTTCCACTCGAGGAAGCGGATACTGTTCCAACGCAGCAGCCTTGTTTACGGTCAGTTTGAAATCACCACATAATCGCACGTCCCCTGAGGGCTTAGGGACAACAACAAGAGGGGCTGCCCACTCACTAAACTTCACAGATTCTATAACACCCTCGTTTTCCAACCGAGTTAGTTCCTTGTCCACTTTGTCTTGGAGTGAGAGCGGTATCGGACGAGCCTTGAAGAAGCGTGGCCTTACATCCTTGTCGATGAATAAATGGGCCTTCCCACCAATGAAGCATCCAAGTTCTTCATTAAACACATTACTGTAGTCCTCGCCTTTCTCAGTAATTTGTAGAGTTTCACCACACAACAAGGCGGTCCAATTCATCTTGGTTTCCTTCAGCCAATTTCGACCAATTAAGCCTTTTCCATGGCCTCTAACGATAACTAGCGGTAATTTCCTAGTCACCTTACCCTGGCAAGCGACGTCCACATCAGCCACTCCGAGTACCTTGATCTTCTCTCCTGTGTAGGTTCGAAACACACGATCCGAAACTCCAAGAGGAAAATGCTGGCCACAAAGTTCACGGAAGAGTGTTTCGCCCATAACAGAACATGAAGCTCCAGTGTCAACCTCCATGTGAGTGTCCCGTCCCTGAAGCTTCACGGCCAATAGTAGAGGTGGGTGAAACTCCGACCCAGCACCAGCCTGAGTGACGTTAAACAAGCTGTACACCTCATCTGTTTCACCATCAGTTCCAGCGTCATGGGAAGGCTCGGCCACCGCGGTTGTTCCAGAACCCTCTACAACAGACACTGTACCGGCCTTATGTGCCGCTCTAGTATGACCCACTTTGTTACATTCGAAGCACCGCCGAAGTTTAAATGGACAATTTACGTTGCTGTGTCTGTCACTTAGGCATCTGAAGCACTTCGAGAACTGTTTCGGCCGGTCACTGTAATGTTTCACTCTATTCCTCGGTCGAGGCGTTTCGCTTTGCCCCACCCAGCTCACCGCTGGTGGCTGCTCAGTAGTCAGAAGTGGCGCACTAAACTGCTTCAGTTCATGAGTATTACACGCAGCAGTTTCCAAGGCCACCGCAAGATTCACTGCCTTGTCGAGAGTCAAGTCTGCCTCAGCCAGTAATCTGCTCTGAATGGCTTCATCATCCACACCACACACGAGACGGTCACGAATCATTTCGTTTAACATGGCACCGTACTGACAGTTGCCAGATAACATTCGAAGCCTTGCAACATAATCCCTCACTGACTCCGTCCCAGATTTTCTACAACTGTTGAACCGGAAACGCGCCACAATACTAGAAGGCTTC
>NC_059290.1:9516429-9521729 GCF_017591435.1 Portunus trituberculatus
TGTGTGTGTGTGTGTGTGTGTGTGTGTGTGTGTGTGTGTGTGTGTGTGTGTGTGTGTGTGTGTGTGCGTCTTCCGTTATAAAGGGGGAGCCCACCCACCAGACCCAACCCAATACTCGCTCCCAGCCGAAGGGTGGGTTTGTGGTAGGTGGGTGGTTGTGGTTCTGTGTGTGTGTGTGTGTGTGTGTGTGTGTGTGTGTGTGTGTGTGTGTGTGTGTGTGTGTGTGTGTGTGTGTGTGTGTGTGTGTGTGTGTGTGTGTGTCCGTGTGTCCGTTATCAAGGGGGAGCCCGCCCACCTGACCCAACCAAACACTCGCTCCCAGCCGAAGGGTGGGTTTGTGGTAGGGTGGGTGGTTGTGGTTGTAGTTGTGTGTGTGTGTGTGTGTGTGTGTGTGTGTGTGTGTGTGTGTGTGTGTGTGTGTGTGTGTGTGTGTTTGTGTGTGTGTGTGTGTGTGCGTGCGTGTGTGTGTGTGTGTGTGTCTTCGTTATCAAGGGGAGCCCACCACCTGACCCAACCAACACTCGCTCCCAACCGAAGGATGGGTTTGTGGTAGGTGGGTGGTTGTGGTGTGTGTGTGTGTGTGTGTGTGTGTGTGTGTGTGTGTGTGTGTGTGTGTGTGTGTGTGTGTGTGTGTGTGTGTGTGTGTGTGTGTGTGTGTGTGTGTGTAATAATAACAGTAATAAAGGGTTTATTGAGACAAGCAGCTCTGTAGCTGAAAATATAAAGTGGAAATGGCTGGACGTTTTGACAGCGTTATAAGTGGAAATGTTTGTATACATTTTATATACTTAATTCAGACAGTTTTTTAAAACTAGTTAAGCAGGAGATGTTTTGATGGTTTGGATACTAATTAAAGTATCTATCAAGTCATAAAAAAGTAAGCTCCCTCCCTATCGCCCAATTCGTCGATATTTTGCCTAATATCTAGTGATTTCTACTTGTTTTCCTGTGTTTCTTGGCTCAGGTGTGTAGATATTAGTAGCAGAAGGAAGAAGGAAAGAGAGATAAAGGAGGGTGAGGAGGAAGGAATGAGAAAGGGAGGAATAAGTGGAGGAGCAGGCAAGCCACAATAGGTACTCTCCCTCCACTTCCTCAATATTTTGCCTAATATCTCGTGTTTTCTAAGTGTTTTGATGTGTTTCTAGGCTCAGGCGTGTAGATGGGAGCAGGAGAAGAAAGAACAAAGGAAGAGGACGAAGAAGAAAGGAAAATGGAAGTGGAAGAAGAGGAGGAGCCAAGCCACAATATTTAGGTAAGTCCCTTTTAATGTTACTGTTCTTTATAACGCATTTTTGTGTTTTGGGTTATATCTAAAGTATTTTGAGTGTGTTTGGTAGTGTTGCAGGGTGTTTTGGGTGTATTTTGTGTGTTTTCAGTGTGTATTAGATGTTTTAAGTATATTTTACTTAACTTGAGTGTGGTGTAGAGGGTGTTTGAATATATGGGTGTGTTCTGAGTGCGGTTAGGGAATTTTGAGTTGTTGTATGGTGTATTGAGTGTGTTTTAGTTTAGTTTTAAGGGTTTTAAGTGGTCTGTGCATGATATCTATCTTTGATAAGGTTGATATCAATGTAATCTGTCAATACATCCATCAAACCTCCCTTAAAAACCCGTGTGATTCTGATTTGTAAAGCGCTGAGGGCACATATTTTTGAGGGTTGGTTTTGCAGTGATTGAAATAGTAGTGTTGAAACAAGTGTCTTTTAGAAATACAACTTAGGCGACCACTGTTTTCAAAGTCCACAGTTAGGAGGAAGTTTGTTCTTAAGAGTGTTTCTGTTTCTGCTTTTGATTTGCTAGATATCATGTTAATCTGTCAATAGATCATCAAACATCCCTGTAAAACTGGAGGGTTTTGGTGTGTTTTTTGGGTTTTGGGGTGTTTGGGGTGAAAGGGTGTTTTTGGGGTTTGGGTGTGTTTTTGTGGTGTTTGAGTGTTTTGGGGTTTTGGGGATATTTGGGTGTGTGTTTGGGGTATTTAGGTATGTTTTTTGGGGGGTTTTGAGTGTGTTTTGGGTGTGTTTAAGATGTGTTTGGGTGATGTTTGGATGTGTGTCTCATCTGCATGTTGAAACACTAGCAGGTGGTGTAACTTCATTTATTTATTTATTTTTTTCTTTCTTACTTTTCAACAACCTTTAAAAACACCACACCCGTTTTGTCCACCGCCATCACCACCTTCTCCCAGATCAAGGAAGTGTATTACGGACTCACACAAAAGGAAGAGGTGCAGTGAGTGTGTTTGGATGCATTTGGGTGTGTTTTGTGTCTGTTTGGGTGTGTTTTGAGTGTGTGTGGTGTGTTTTGGGGTTCTTGGGAGCATTTGGGGTGTGTTTTGAGGTGTTTTGGATGTGTTTTGAGTGTGTTTAGATGTGTTTTGGTATGTTTGGATATATTCAGGTGTGTTTGAGTGTGTTTGGGAGTGTGTTTCATGTGTTTTGGTATGTTTGGGTATATTGAGGTGTCTTTGGGTGTGTTTGAGTCTGTTTGGGTGTGTTTTGAGTGTGTTTGAGTATGTGTAGGACTAGAAATCATGGCAGGAAGATTAGAAAACAAGGCTGCAGGTTAGATATAAGAAAATATTTCTTTAGTCATAGGGTGGTAGACTTCTGGAATGCATTGCCAGAGAGGGTTGTAAATAGCACTAGTTTGACAATGTTTAAAAACAGATTAGATAAGCACTTAAATTTATTAGATTTATAGTTATGTATAGTGCTGCATGATAGTTTTTATAAGAAATTTACTATAGTTAAACAAGACATGGGGATCACAGATTGTAGAGGAATTCGCTGCAGGACTTAGCCCTGTTAATGGGCCAAACATTTAGAATTAGTATATAATGTATTGTGTACTTGTAAGTGTATCTTTAAGTACTGATGACGAGGTCGCTGTGCGACTGATACAGGATAAAGTAGATGGGCCCTGGTGGCCCTATTATTTATGTTATGTTATGTTAATTTATGTTAAGTTAATAGAACTATCAGATTACCCTTAAAAACCTGTGTAACTGAAACAATAGTCTTTTGAAAATATAGGTTATATGGCCACCGAGGTGAGACTACCCTTAAAACCCAGTGACTGAAATTAGAATCTTTTAAAATATAGGGTATGTTGCCACAATTTTCAAAGCCCACAGATATGACAAGCCTTTTTCGTAAGAGTTTTTGTGCTGTTGATAGAGAAGATATCATACTAATCTGTCAATAGGGCCATTAAACTACCCTTCAAAACCTGTGAGACTGAAATTAGAATCTTTTTAAAATATAGGGTATGTTGCCACAATTTTCAAAGCCCACAGATAGGACAAGCCTTATTCGTAAGAGTTTTTGTGCTGTTGATAGAGAAGATATCATACTAATCTGTCAATAGGACCATTAAACTACCCTTCAAAACCTGTGAGACTGAAATTAGTGTCTTTTGAAATATATGTTTTATTACTAGTCATTGGCAGATGAGAGCACCATAAGGTAGTGGTCCCACCATTTTGTTTATTCCTACTTTCAGTATACTAGTATTAGGCACATAATAGCACCATATTGTAGAGGGCATCATGACAGTAAGTATACTAGAGTTTATTCACTGATGGTGGGTTCCTGAGTCACACAGGTGTGTAGGTGAGGGAGTACAAAATGGGAAACATTTCCAAAGTTCAGTTATTAACAGAATACCTATAGCTATATGTTATGTGGTGCATGCATAACACTCACAGCTGTGACCTGCAAAGCTTCACTATTATTTGTGTGTGTTCACACTGTTGTTAGTGGTTTACACTTAAATCCCTCCTTCATCACCCTCCATCTCGGTCTCTGGCTGTGTGGAACCATTCTTTCATAATGACTTCGACAGAGGCTGCTGTTTTATGCCTATAGTCTGGATGCTTGCACACACACTTTCTTAGAAAAAAAAAAAAAAAATATATATATATATATATATATATATATATATATATATATATATATATATATATATATATATATATATATATATATTAGTCAATTTCTATTTACCTCTTCATTAAACATGGTCACAGTTTCCAAAAACTTGAACATTTGGTTGCGTGACCAACACTTTACTATTGCACTACCATCTATACAAGACTTATATTGTAAAGACATTATATAGATATCACTGATATGTTACATGAAACAAACAGCACTCAAACATTTTACTTGAGCGGGAAAGGAGTGCTAGAACAAGCAAGGAGAGAATGTATGGACAGAGGGAGGTGGAGGCTCTTCTGCCATAGCTACCCCCATTATGGGACACTCCTGCAGAGAGTGAGGCATAAGAGAATAGAATAGAGAAATAGATTCAAACAAATTGAACTACTATACTTACTGATAATGGTATCCTGCAACTTCAAGATGGTAAAAACTGTGTTTCTCTCCTTTGCCACAGCAGTTGTATTGCACAGCCAAGGAGTTTGTCACAGCATACCTAAGAATGCACTTTATTGTGTCTTGCAGGTTAGCACCCCTATCACACAAAAATGTGCAATCTGAAATGGAAAAGAAAAATCTGATACCAAATCTAACACACACAATCATTCACAAATAAGCACCACTCCAATGCTTACCATAAACTAATTTGAAGCAATATCCCACTCAATTAAAAACTCAAGAAAACTGCTTGTTCAGCTTTATATTCACCCTCGCGTTGGATCTGGTAAATTGAGGTTGTTATTTAAGCCTCATTATCACTGCAATAAAGTACTAAGCATTAACCTGAACCACGTGACTCCTATACTGATCTCCGTTAATAATGAAATACTAGCTTTGATAAGCACACTACACTAACTCCCTCCTTCTCCTCTTTACAGGTGAGTACCCGTATCACAGGTCACACCGTGGGACTGACACCGCTGCAGCAACCCTTCGGAATAAAGTCAAGTACAAATTACAGTTTGCTAGGCGTTAGGTGTTAGGCATAGGGCTAACCATTCTCTTCCAGGTACATGTTAATTATCTAGTCTTCTTCAGTAATGCCCTGGTTACTTTTGGCTAAAATAAGCATCTTGTGTGTGTGTGTGTGTGTGTGTGTGTGTGTGTGTGTGTGTGTGTGTGTGTGTGTGTGTGTGTGTATGTATGTGTGTGTTTATATGTATTTACCTAGTTGTAATTTTACAGGGCCTGGGATTTATGTTCGTGTGGCCCCGTCTCCATATCTTCACTTATCCAATCTTACTTTAAAAGTATGCACACTCGTTGTAGACACTACTTCTTCATTTAAACTGTTCCACGTCTCAATACATCTTTGCGGGAAACTATATTTTTTAACATCTCTCAGACGTGTGTGTGTGT
>NC_059290.1:9522229-9549751 GCF_017591435.1 Portunus trituberculatus
TTGAAATATTTTCATTATTCCTCATTCCGGTAATATTTTTATATTTTAGGAGTTAGTTTTGATTGGTAACAAGTCAGAATTTCTATATTAGCGGTGTCCAGCTGCCTTTTTGGGAATCCTCATTTTCAAAATGGTTTGCGTAACGTATATAAGTGACATCTTCAAGGGGGGCGGCCCCCAGCTGGACTCAGACCCACATCCCGCTCCTGGCCGGAGGACGTGGAGTGGTTGGTTGTGTGTGTGTGTGTGTGTGTGTGTGTGTGTGTGTGTGTGTGTGTGTGTCTTCGTTATCAAGGAGGAGCCCGCCCACCTGACCCAACCCAACACTCGGTCCCAACCGAAGGGTGGGTTTGTGGTAGGTGGTGGTGGTGGTGTGTGTGTGTGTGTGTGTGTGTGTGTGTGTGTGTGTGTGTGTGCGCGCGCGTGCGTGTGTGTGTGTGTGTGTGTGTGTGTGTGTGTAATAATAATAATAGTAATAAATAGTTTATTGAGACAAGCAGCTCTGTAGCTGAAAATAAACATTTTACAGGAGAAATATCTTAATATTACATGCTTAAAATTAATCACAAATTTAGTCAGTGTCCACGAGTTAGTTATTTTGATTATTTTGGGCACTGCACTGTTTTTGTATGTGTGTATCCGGGCCTGGCACGTATGGGGAGCGGCTTCTGGTGGCAGACACTGTGGCAGGGAAGGGGAGCTGCCGGAGGGAGTAGGCTCCTGTGGCGCCAGTGGAGAAGCTTTGTGGCGAGCTGGTGGAGGTGGTGTTGGTAGCGAGTCTGAAGGGTGGTGAGGTGTAGGGTGTGGAGGGCCTCCTGGTAGATAGTGTAGTCGTGTGTATGTGTGTGTGTTTCCCTAAGATTAAGCTTTGTGTATTGTATCTAGTCTTTCCCAGGAATGCCCTGGTTAGCGCACCGTGGCGGCGATCCAGGAGCCTCGTGCTACTTGTGGTGGTGGTGGTGGTGGTGGTGGCGGTGGCGTGGCTGGCTGGCTGGCTGGCTGTGGCGGGCGTGCACGTGCTATCATATGGTACGTGAATGATTGAGTTTAGAACGGTTAGTGAAATGATGTACAGTTTCTTATCACTTTTTCAGTTTTATTTATTTTTTGGGTGTGTGGTTTGATATGGTATTTTTTGTTGTTCCAGGGTTGCGTGGTAGGTGCATTCACTGGTCTGGATCAGGGTTAAATAGAGACCCTGGTCTGGGCTGTGTTGGTGCGTGTTCTGAAGAGATAACATAACATAACATAAATAATTGGATAACAAAGGGCCACCAGGGACCATCTATAGTCCGACACAAATATGAAGGGCGCTGAGGGGGGGGGGGAGACCTATCGGGAATTCCCCGGTTGCGGCGTCGCCAAACGTCGCAGCCCCAATTATAGGATTAACACTGAAGTGTGGAGAAACGCCCATCTCTCTCTCTCTCTCTCTCTCTCTCTCTCTCTCTCTCTCTCTCTCTCTCTCTCTCTCTCTCTCTCTCTCTAAAATAGACAAGTAGACTTGCATCTTTTTTTTTTGTTTTATTTTACTCTTTTCCCACACCACCCATGAGGTAAGAGTTAAGGTGCGTTTTTTTTTTTTTTTTATGATGTGTTTGACCCTGTAGGCATAATCCTCTCTCAGCTATTTAATCAGACAGTTCTTCGTCAGAAGTGTCCTTCACATTGTTAATAAAAGAATCCTCTAAGGAGAACTTGTTGACGCTGTAAATTAATTTCTCTTGACTATGAAGGTTGCGATGGTGAGTAGCGCGGACGAGATATTCTCCTTCCATCCTGAGTGACAGGGAGGAGGAGTGACTCGATTTGACCTGGGGATTATCAGCGGTCAGGGAGGTTGACCTCACCCATGTCCAACCATGAAAAGTAGCAACGCTGGAGAGCAGTGGTGCTACATTTTGTGGTATCTATACAAAATTATTGTCTTCATTACACTATAACAATATACGCTCTCTATACATCCTTATTAGGAATTTAGAGGAATACACTTTTATGACGGTTCATTAAGATGTAAGTTAATAATGAGATCGAAACATGCTACGATGCTTGGCGACGCCGCAGCCGGGGAATCCCCGTTAGGTCTTCTCCCCCTCTCAGCGGCCTTCATATTTGAGTCGGACTATAGGTTATCCTGTATCAGTCGCACAGCGACCTCGTCGTCAGTACTTAAAGATACACTTACAAGTACACAATACATTATATACTAATTCTAAATATTTGGCTTATTAACAGGGCTAAGTCCTGTAGCGAATTCCTCTACAATATGTGATCCCCATACATGGGGATCATGTCTTGTTTAACTATAGTAAATTTCTTATAAAACTATCATGCAGCGCTATACATAATTATAAATCTAATAAATTTAAGTGCTTATCTAATCTGTTTTTAAACATTGTCAAACTAGTGCTATTTACAACCCCCTCTGGCAATGCATTCCAGAAGTCTACCACCCTATGACTAAAGCTGACACCCACATCCTTACACATCCCTTTTACCCGATCATTCACACCAATGGCCCTTTACAACCATTCCCACTACCAGGTACCCTGAAGCATTCCTCTTAAGAACATCACATCAAAGACCATTGTAAAACATCTAGTATATTTTTTCACCTCGGTAGGAATTCCAAAACAAATTCAGTCTGACTAGGGTAGCAATTTCACTAGCCATTTTTTCCAACAGATAGTGAATGAGCTAAACATCGACCATGTTACCTCCTCGGCTTACCACCCCCAATCCCAAGGCTGTCTGGAGCGGTTTCACCAAACATTAAAATCCATGATGAAGAAGTATTGCTTGGAGCATCAAGGAGACTGGGATGAAAGTATTTCTTTCCTTCTCTTCGCTTTAAGAGAATCTCCTCAAGATTCTTTAGGTTACTCTCCTTTTGAATTACTCTATGGTAGACAGATCTGGGGGCCTCTCAAAATATTAAAGGATCAATGGTTTACTCAAAATACTCCTTCAAGCCCCAGTGTGTCTGACTACATCAGTAACCTTAAGAATAAAATCAGTGAAGTCAGATCTTTTGCTAAATCAAACTTCCTCAAATCTCAAACTAAAATGCAACAGAATTCTCTTCCCAAATCTGTCAAGAGAAGTTTCAAACCAGGAGACAAGGTTTTACTTTTTCTCCCCACTCCAGGCAATACTCTTCACAGTAAGTTCATGTTTTCGGTGAGCAGTGACTGTGCGGCGGCTGGGGTTGGGGAGGGAGACGTTAGGGGCGGCCAGGTAGTGGTGGGCAGTGACCGGCGCCACAGTGACAAGCCTACACGAACATAGTGACAATATCCATGATAATAACGAAAAGAACAGCGTGTGTGTAGCCTCGGTAAACACGGACACAAGATGGGTTAGGATGTGTGTGTGTGTGGCTGGGGGTGAGTGGGTACCTACTGCTGGTGACGGCAGCAGCCATGACCAGCCACAGTCTTCACCAGCAGCAAACGTAAGTAATATATTGGTGTAAGCCATCATTTCACGGTGCTGTCATGTCATAATCTAACGTTGGTAACCTCCATAACAACAATATCAGTGAACTAACACCTGCAGGTACTTCAAAAACCCCAATAATTCAAGCCTTCAATATGTAAACAAGCTAGCCCTCTGACCCGTCACCTCTTTCTCAAGCCATTATCTGCCTCATCTCTCACTCAGCACAGGCCAGACAGGTCACAAAGTGAAGCTACAGATGTACTCTTTCATGTTCGTCGTTGAAATATATCAGCAATTGTCTAATTTGTGTGTTATGGAAGCTCAGTGAAGGGAAGGGGACTGGGATGTGACGTCACGAGCCGCCATGTTGTGACGTCATCAGCGGCTCGCGCCCAAATGTCCTGCCGGTCCCAGACTGTCGATCTCTCCTATTATTTATATTTGTCTCTGTTCATTTATTTCGAGTCACAAGAACCTTTTGACGGTTTCCAATGATAGTGGGTTGTTTTTTTGCGTGTGTTCCATGCCTGAGTTGAGTGAAGTGCGGTGATTTATAGAGTGTTTGGGAGTCAGATGAGAGGGCGAAAATACGCTAAAATTTTCCCCCTCGCTGTGAGTGATTTTTTATTTGAGGTTGTAGCGAAGCGTTTGTGTTTTCCAAGAAAGGTTTATGATGGAAAAAGTGTGAAAGGCTCCTGATAAGTTAAATATGTGGACTGTAAGATTGGTTTGTAGCCGTGTTAAAATGTTAAACAACGTCGTTTTTTTAAATGTTTATTTTTCTAATTGAGCGTGTTGGCGGGTTTTGATATTTTGAAATGATGGTTATAATTTTTGAAAAGCGTTATCAATCCTGTTGAAGGACATTGGTGGACTTTGGAATTGTTTTAAGCATGTCGAAGTGTTAACACTTTATTTATTGTGTTTTTTGAAATATTTTCATTATTCCTCATTCCGGTAATATTTTTATATTTTAGGAGTTAGTTTTGATTGGTAACAAGTCAGAATTTCTATATTAGCGGTGTCCAGCTGCCTTTTTGGGAATCCTCATTTTCAAAATGGTTTGCATAACGTATATAAGTGACATCATCAAGGGGGGCGGCCCCCAGCTGGACTCAGACCCACATCCCGTTCCTGGCCGGAGGATGTGGGGTGTTTGATTGTGTGTGTGTGTGTGTGTGTGTGTGTGTGTGTGTGTGTGTGTGTGTGTGTGTGTGTGTGTGTGTGTGTGTGTGTGTGTGTGTGTGTGTGTGTGTGTGTGTGTGTGCGTCTTCCGTTATAAAGGGGAGCCCACCACCAGACCCAACCAATACTCGCTCCCAGCCGAAGGGTGGGTTTGTGGTAGGGTGGGTGGTTGTGGTTGTAGTTGTGTGTGTGTGTGTGTGTGTGTGTGTGTGTGTGTGTGTGTGTGTGTGTGTGTGTGTGTGTGTGTGTGTGTGTGTGTGTGTGTGTGTGTGTGTGTGTGTGTGTGTGTGTGTCCGTGTGTCCGTTATCAAGGGGGAGCCCGCCCACCTGACTCAACCAAACACTCGCTCCCAGCCGAAGGGTGGGTTTGTGGTAGGGTGGGTGGTTGTGGTTGTAGTGTGTGTGTGTGTGTGTGCGCGTGCGTGCGCGCGGGTTTTTGTGTGTGTGTGTGTGTGTGTTTGTGTTTGTGTGAGTGTGTGTGCGCGTGCGTTTGTGTGTGTGTGTGTGTGTCTTCGTTATCAAAGGGGAGCCCACCCACCTGACCCAACCCAACACTCGCTCCCAACCGAAGGATGGGTTTGTGGATGGGTTTGTGTGGTGTGTGTGTGTGTGTGTGTGTGTGTGTGTGTGTGTGTGTGTGTGTGTGTGTGTGTGTGTGTGTGTGTGTGTGTGTGTGTGTGTGTGTGTAATAATAATAACAGTAATAAAGGGTTTATTGAGACAAGCAGCTCTGTAGCTGAAAATATAAAGTGGAAATGGCTGGACGTTTTGACAGCGTTATAAGTGGAAATGTTTGTATACATTTTATATACTTAATTCAGACAGTTTTTTAAAACTAGTTAAGCAGGAGATGTTTTGATGGTTTGGATACTAATTAAAGTATCTATCAAGTCATAAAAAAGTAAGCTCCCTCCCTATCGCCCAATACGTCGATATTTTGCCTAATATCTAGTGATTTCTACTTGTTTTCCTGTGTTTCTTGGCTCAGGTGTGTAGATATTAGTAGCAGAAGGAAGAAGGAAAGAGAGATAAAGGAGGGTGAGGAGGAAGGAATGAGAAAGGGAGGAATAAGTGGAGGAGCAGGCAAGCCACAATAGGTACTCTCCCCTCCACTTCCTCAATATTTTGCCTAATATCTCGTGTTTTCTAAGTGTTTTGATGTGTTTCTAGGCTCAGGCGTGTAGATGGGAGCAGGAGAAGAAAGAACAAAGGAAGAGGACGAAGAAGAAAGGAAAAATGGAAGTGGAAGAAGAGGAGGAGCCAAGCCACAATATTTAGGTAAGTCCCCTTTTTAATGTTACTGTTCTTTATAACGCATTTTTGTGTTTTTGGGTTATATCTAAAGTATTTTGAGTGTGTTTGGTAGTGTTGCAGGGTGTTTTGGGTGTATTTTGTGTGTTTTCAGTGTGTGTTAGATGTTTTTAAGTATATTTTACTTAACTTGAGTGTGGTGTAGAGGGGTGTTTGAATATATGGGTGTGTTCTGAGTGCGGTTAGGGGAATTTTGAGTTGTTGTATGGTGTATTGAGTGTGTTTTAGTTTAGTTTTAAGGGTTTTAAGTGGTCTGTGCATGATATCTATCTTTGATAAGGTTGATATCAATGTAATCTGTCAATACATCCATCAAACCTCCCTTAAAAACCCGTGTGATTCTGATTTGTAAAGCGCTGAGGGCACATATTTTTGAGGGTTGGTTTTTGCGAGTGATTGAAATAGTAGTGTTGAAACAAGTGTCTTTTAGAAATACAACTTAGGCGACCACTGTTTTTCAAAGTCCACAGTTAGGAGGAAGTTTGTTCTTAAGAGTGTTTCTGTTTCTGCTTTTGATTTGCTAGATATCATGTTAATCTGTCAATAGATCATCAAACATCCCTGTAAAACTGGAGGGGTTTGGGTGTGTTTTTTTTGGGTTTTTGGGGGTGTTTGGGGTGAAAGGGTGTTTTTTGGGGTTTGGGTGTGTTTTTGTGGTGTTTGAGTGTTTTGGGGTTTTGGGGATATTTGGGTGTGTGTTTGGGGTATTTAGGTATGTTTTTTGGGGGGTTTTGAGTGTGTTTTGGGTGTGTTTAAGATGTGTTTGGGTGATGTTTGGATGTGTGTCTCATCTGCATGTTGAAACACTAGCAGGTGGTGTAACTTCATTTATTTATTTATTTTTTTTCTTTCTTACTTTTCAACAACCTTTAAAAACACCACACCCGTTTTGTCCACCGCCATCACCACCTTCTCCCAGATCAAGGAAGTGTATTACGGACTCACACAAAAGGAAGAGGTGCGAGTGAGTGTGTTTGGATGCATTTGGGTGTGTTTTGTGTCTGTTTGGGTGTGTTTTGAGTGTGTGTGGTGTGTTTTGGGGTTCTTGGGAGCATTTGGGGTGTGTTTTGAGGTGTTTTGGATGTGTTTTGAGTGTGTTTAGATGTGTTTTGGTATGTTTGGATATATTCAGGTGTGTTTGAGTGTGTTTGGGAGTGTGTTTCATGTGTTTTGGTATGTTTGGGTATATTGAGGTGTCTTTGGGTGTGTTTGAGTCTGTTTGGGTGTGTTTTGAGTGTGTTTGGGTGTGTTTGAGTATGTGTAGGACTAGAAATCATGGCAGGAAGATTAGAAAACAAGGCTGCAGGTTAGATATAAGAAAATATTTCTTTAGTCATAGGGTGGTAGACTTCTGGAATGCATTGCCAGAGAGGGTTGTAAATAGCACTAGTTTGACAATGTTTAAAAACAGATTAGATAAGCACTTAAATTTATTAGATTTATAGTTATGTATAGCGCTGCATGATAGTTTTATAAGAAATTTACTATAGTTAAACAAGACATGGGGATCACAGATTGTAGAGGAATTCGCTGCAGGACTTAGCCCTGTTAATGGGCCAAACATTTAGAATTAGTATATAATGTATTGTGTACTTGTAAGTGTATCTTTAAGTACTGATGACGAGGTCGCTGTGCGACTGATACAGGATAAAGTAGATGGGCCCTGGTGGCCCTATTATTTATGTTATGTTATGTTAATTTATGTTAAGTTAATAGAACTATCAGATTACCCTTAAAAACCTGTGTAACTGAAACAATAGTCTTTTGAAAATATAGGTTATATGGCCACCGAGGTGAGACTACCCTTAAAAACCCGAGTGACTGAAATTAGAATCTTTTAAAATATAGGGTATGTTGCCACAATTTTCAAAGCCCACAGATATGACAAGCCTTTTTCGTAAGAGTTTTTGTGCTGTTGATAGAGAAGATATCATACTAATCTGTCAATAGGGCCATTAAACTACCCTTCAAAACCTGTGAGACTGAAATTAGAATCTTTTTAAAATATAGGGTATGTTGCCACAATTTTCAAAGCCCACAGATAGGACAAGCCTTATTCGTAAGAGTTTTTGTGCTGTTGATAGAGAAGATATCATACTAATCTGTCAATAGGACCATTAAACTACCCTTCAAAACCTGTGAGACTGAAATTAGTGTCTTTTTGAAATATATGTTTTATTACTAGTCATTGGCAGATGAGAGCACCATAAGGTAGTGGTCCCACCATTTTGTTTATTCCTACTTTCAGTATACTAGTATTAGGCACATAATAGCACCATATTGTAGAGGGCATCATGACAGTAAGTATACTAGAGTTTATTCACTGATGGTGGGTTCCTGAGTCACACAGGTGTGTAGGTGAGGGAGTACAAAATGGGAAACATTTCCAAAGTTCAGTTATTAACAGAATACCTATAGCTATATGTTATGTGGTGCATGCATAACACTCACAGCTGTGACCTGCAAAGCTTCACTATTATTTGTGTGTGTTCACACTGTTGTTAGTGGTTTACACTTAAATCCCTCCTTCATCACCCTCCATCTCGGTCTCTGGCTGTGTGGAACCATTCTTTCATAATGACTTCGACAGAGGCTGCTGTTTTATGCCTATAGTCTGGATGCTTGCACACACACTTTCTTAGAAAAAAAAAAAAAAAAAATATATATATATATATATATATATATATATATATATATATATATATATATATATATATATATATATATATATATATATATATTAGTCAATTTCTATTTACCTCTTCATTAAACATGGTCACAGTTTCCAAAAACTTGAACATTTGGTTGCGTGACCAACACTTTACTATTGCACTACCATCTATACAAGACTTATATTGTAAAGACATTATATAGATATCACTGATATGTTACATGAAACAAACAGCACTCAAACATTTTACTTGAGCGGGAAAGGAGTGCTAGAACAAGCAAGGAGAGAATGTATGGACAGAGGGAGGTGGAGGCTCTTCTGCCATAGCTACCCCATTATGGGACACTCCTGCAGAGAGTGAGGCATAAGAGAATAGAATAGAGAAATAGATTCAAACAAATTGAACTACTATACTTACTGATAATGGTATCCTGCAACTTCAAGATGGTAAAAACTGTGTTTCTCTCCTTTGCCACAGCAGTTGTATTGCACAGCCAAGGAGTTTGTCACAGCATACCTAAGAATGCACTTTATTGTGTCTTGCAGGTTAGCACCCCTATCACACAAAAATGTGCAATCTGAAATGGAAAAGAAAAATCTGATACCAAATCTAACACACACAATCATTCACAAATAAGCACCACTCCAATGCTTACCATAAACTAATTTGAAGCAATATCCCACTCAATTAAAAACTCAAGAAAACTGCTTGTTCAGCTTTATATTCACCCTCGCGTTGGATCTGGTAAATTGAGGTTGTTATTTAAGCCTCATTATCACTGCAATAAAGTACTAAGCATTAACCTGAACCACGTGACTCCTATACTGATCTCCGTTAATAATGAAATACTAGCTTTGATAAGCACACTACACTAACTCCCTCCTTCTCCTCTTTACAGGTGAGTACCCGTATCACAGGTCACACCGTGGGACTGACACTGCTGCAGCAACCCTTCGGAATAAAGTCAAGTACAAATTACAGTTTGCTAGGCGTTAGGTGTTAGGCATAGGGCTAACCATTCTCTTCCAGGTACATGTTAATTATCTAGTCTTCTTCAGTAATGCCCTGGTTACTTTTGGCTAAAATAAGCATCTTGTGTGTGTGTGTGTGTGTATGTATGTGTGTGTTTATATGTATTTACCTAGTTGTAATTTTACAGGGCCTGGGATTTATGTTCGTGTGGCCCCGTCTCCATATCTTCACTTATCCAATCTTACTTTAAAAGTATGCACACTCGTTGTAGACACTACTTCTTCATTTAAACTGTTCCACGTCTCAATACATCTTTGCGGGAAACTATATTTTTTAACATCTCTCAGACGTGTGTGTGTGTGTGTGTGTGTGTGTGTGTGTGTGTGTGTGTGTGTGTAAGTAAGATTATTATTATTTTTTACAGGTCTAATTAATACTTATTTCTTACAGGTCAAACTAATATCTCTCCTTTTCTCTGGCAGGACAAACTAATCTTTCTAAGTTCTTTAAACATATAGTGTTATTCATGCGTTTTTCCTGTTTTTGTGTTTTGGTGCGAAAAAAAAGAAACGCTTTTTCCCTCTTTCTTTGGTTTCTCTATATTGCTTTGTTTTCTTCAATTTTATCGTTCTGAGGCATAAAATGTAAAATGACTTGAATATAAAAAATTTCAATCGATAATTTTTTTTTTTTTTCATAAAACATTTGAAAAACATAAATAAGACATTATAAGAAATATAATGTTTTGCCTGCTTTTCTGAGTTTTGGTGCATAAAATGCTGGAAAATACCAAAATAACCTGTTTTTGTTAATATGCATCTTAACATACAGTATTTCTGATTTTCCTTCCCCAAACTCCACTTGATTTACCACTATCTCCTTCCTTAACATCATCATGACTCCTCCTCCTCCTTTACCCACTCTGTCTCTCCTCCATATATAATACCTTTTATCTATGTGTATTTTTATTGCCTCATTTAACTTTGTTTCCACCAGGCATACAATATCTGGTTCTTCTTTCTTTATGTAATCTCTTAATTCTAATTTACTAGATAAAATCCCATCTATGTTTGTATGCATCATTTTTAATCTCATGTTCTTATAATTTTTAGTTAAACTTGCACCATTCTTTTCTCTTCTTTCTCTTTTATATACCATTTCCTTATCCTGTCTCCTATAATTCTCCAAAAAAATGCCGCCTTCTCCTCCTCTGACCTTTCATTATTTTTTTCTCTTGCTTCTGCCACCAGTTCATTGTGTCTCTTCCTTTCCTCCTCGTTTCTGTTTTTCTTTATATATATATCTTTGCAACCTTCTGTTTCTCTGAGTTTCGTTTTTCTATATAGTACTATTTCTGCTGCTGCTTGTGATTTTAGTAATATCTTAATTGGTCTCACTGTTCCTTCTTGATATGGTTCCATTCTATGGATTTCTTCTACTTCCTCTTCTAAGTTATGTCTATCCTCGTCATTCAGATGTTTTAGTAGGTCTTTTACTGATTTCATTTCGTCTTTTTCCCTTCTTGGTCTATATTTAACATTTTTTTCTTTCAGTCCAAAACTAATTACACTTCTTTTTTTCCGCAATTTCTCTTACTAAATTTTCTTTTTTCTTGAGGACTCCTATCATTTTGCTTGTCATATTTTCATCTCTTTCTTTTAACTGTTCTTGAAATACTTCTTGAAATGATTCCTTGTCTTTCTTATCTTGGATTCTCCATGCTTGTACTTCTTTTTTAATCACGTCTTGTACTCTTTCTTCTTCTTTGTTAACTAGATCTTTTAGCTTCTCTTTTTCTTTCTCGGCTTTACCGAGTCCTTCTTCCATCAATTTTATATAGTTCGCTGTTTGCACTTTTAATTCTTCATTTTCGGTTCTTAGCCTAGTTTCGTTTTCTTCCACTCTTTTGATCCTTTCTTTCAATTTCTGGAGCTCTTTATCCTGTTCTTCATTCTCTTTCATTCCCATACTCTCCTTTATCAATTTATCTAATTTATGTTTGATAGTCAAGGCTCTATCAAATAGTGAAGTTTGCGTCGTATCAAAGCCTTCAAATTCTCTTTCTCCCTCACCAACATTGTGTGTATTTACCTAATTGTATTTACCTAATTGTAACATACGGGAAAAGAGCTATGCTCGTACTGTCCCGTCTCCATATCTACTAATGTCCAGCTTTTTCTTAAAATCATGAATATTCCTTGCGTTGACCACTTCCACGTCTAAACTATTCCATGCTTCCACCCTTCTATGAGGGAAGCTATATTTTTTCACATCTCTCCTATAAGTGGCCATTTTTAGTTTTTTCCCATGCCCTCTCGACATTCTTTCATTCCACATACACAGATCTTCCCTATCCATTTTTTCCATGCCAATCATCACTCTGTATATTGCTATCAGGTCTCCCTTTCTCTTCTGTTTTCCAGGGTCGGAAGTTGCATTCTGTTCAGTCTGTCTTCATAAGTCAAATCTCTTAAGTCAGGCACCATTTTGTTGCAGCCCTCTGTACTTTCTCTAGTTTCCTTATGTGTTTCTTTAAGTTCGGAGCCCACTGTATTGTTGCATATTCAAGCCTCGGTCTTATCATTGCAGTAATTATTTTCTTCATCATTTCTTCATCTAAATATACGAACGCCACTCTTATGTTCCTCAATAAGTTCAATACTTCTCCAATTATTTTGTTTATATGTCTCTCTGGCGATAGGTCATTGGTAATTGTCACCCCAAGGTCTTTTTCTTCATGACTGGTTTTATGTCTTCATTTCCTATCTTGTACATACTCCTGATTCTTCTTTCACTCTTGCCAAACTCTATTTTCTTGCATTTTGTCGTGTTGAACTCCATTTGCCATGTACAGCTCCATTTCCATATTCTGTCCAAGTCTTCCTGGAGTAGTTCGCAATCTTTGTCACATCTCACTTTTCTTAACAATTTTGCATCGTCTGCAAATAGGCTCACATAACTGGACACCCCATCCACCATGTCATTTATGTAGACCGCGAACATTACTGGTGCCAACACTGATCCCTGTGGAACTCCACTCTCCACCAAGCCCCATTCTGATGGTCTGTCCTTAATTATTGTTCTCATTTCTCTTCCTACCAAAAGTCTTCCATCCATTTTAGTAAACTGCCATGCACTCCTCCTACCATTTCAAGTTTCCAGATCAGTCTCCGGTGTGGTACCTTATCAAAGGCCTTTTTTAAATCCAGATATATTCCATCAGCCCAACCATCTCTTTCCTGTATTACATCTATCACCCTCGAACAGTAACATATCAGGTTTGTCGTGCATGAACGCCCTTTTCTAAAACCAAATTGACACTCACAAAGTATGTCATTTATCTCCAAGAAGTCTGTCCATCTATTCTTCACCACCCTCTCACACATCTTAGCTACCACACTTGTAAGTGACACTGGTCTATAGTTCAATGGGTCTCTCTTGTTACCTGATTTATAAATTGGGACAATGTTAGCTCTTTTCCAGTCTTGGGGCACTACACCTTCCCTTAATGAGGCATCAATTACTTCACAAACTTTTTCTGCCAGTTGCTCCCTGCATTCTCTTAAAATTCATCCTGATACCCCATCAGGTCCCACAGCTTTTCTCACTTCTAAACTCCCCATCATATTCTTGATCTCCTCCACAGTTACTTGAAACTCCTTCATAATCCCCTTCTGTTCCATTACCAGTGGTTTGTCAGAAGCAGTCTCCTTTGTGAATACCTTCCGAAAGCATCCATTCATAGCCTCTGCCATTTCCTGGGATCCTCACTGCATACTCCATTTACTTCTAAACTTTCAATACTTTCTCTATTTTTGATGTTGTTGTTCACATGTCTGTAAAAAAGCCTTGGTTGGTCTTTACATTTATCAATTATATCCTTTTCTTGTTTCTTTCTTTCTTCTCTTCTAATCAACACATATTCATTTCTTGCTCTTTTGTAACTTTCCCACTGCTTAATCCGTCTTTTCCTTCTCCACCTCTTCCATGCATCCTCTTTTCTTGTTCTAGCCTTTTCACATCTATCGTTAAACCAGTCCTGCTTTCCAACTTCTCTATGTTGTCTTATTGGTACAAATTTTTTCTCACCTTCTTTGTATATTTTTATAAATTCCTTCCACTTTTCATTTGCTCCTTAGCACTCTTGAATTTCATCCAATTTGTCTCTTGAAAGAATTTCTTTAGGTTTCCAAAATCTGTCTTGGCATAATTCCATCTTCCCACTTTATATTCTTCATTTCTTGTAGCTTTCTCTTCATCTATCACCTTGAACTCCAAAACTGCATGATCACTCTTTGCTAAAGGGCACTCCACCCTCATCTCCTCAATGACCATTGGCTCTGTACTAAAGACCAAGTCCAGTCTTGACGATGCTCCCTCTCCTCCAAACCTAGTATCTTCTTTGACCCACTGAGTTAACACATTTTCCATTGCCAGTGTCAATAGTGTATTTCCCCATGTTGTCTCTGATCCTTCCATTGACCAGTCCTCCCAACACACCTCTTTACAATTAAAATCTCCCATCATTATAGTTCGTTCACAGCCACCCAACATTTCTTCCAGACATGTTCCTGTATCACTTATCATTTCTTCATATTCCTGTACTGACCATGCATTAGTCTTAGGTGGTACGTACACCGCTATGTAGTGCCTCTTTTTTCCTTCATTAGTTTCTGCTCTGATCTTTAGCACTTCTGCCTTTCCCATACCTTCTTTCACTTGATCCACCTTTATATCTTTTTTAACCAGCAACATCACTCCTCCTCCCATCTTACCTACTCTATTTCTTTTCCAAACATTATATTTCCCTTCTCCAACCATCATCAGGTCTTCTCCCTCTCTCAGTTTTGTTTCAGTAAGACCCACAATATCTGGGTTCTTGTCCCTCAAGTAATCGTTGAGTTCTAAAATCCCCGATATCACTCCATTTATGTTGGAATGTGTGTGTGTGTGTGTGTGTGTGTGTGTGTGTGTTTGTGTATTTACCTTCATAATTTCTTTGTCCATGTAGTGAAATGCTCTTCCAATATTCCTTAGCAAAATATTCCTTAGCAAATTATATATTTCTCTAAAAATTCTATCAATATGGCTTACTGGTTGATTGTTTTCTTCCATCGTCACTCCTAAGTCCTCTTCCTTTTTAACTTTCTCCAGTTCTACTCCATCTCCCATCTTATAGATTCCCACAGGTCGTCTTTCACTCTTTCCCATTTCCATGACATGGCTTTTCACATTGAATTCCATTTCCCACTTTTTACTCCATTCCCAGATCTTATTTAGGTCTTCGTGCAGATTTCACAATCCTCTTTTCGCTTTATAACTCCGCAGTTTCGTATCATCTGCAAACAGATTTATGTAGCTGTTCACTCCTTCTGGCATGTCGTTAATATGAATGTGTGTTTATGTGTTTGTGTATTTACCTAGTTGTAGTTTTACAGGGCCTGGGCTTTACGCTAGTGTGGCCCCGTCTCGACATCTACACTTATCCAATTTTTCTTTCAAACTATGCACACTCGTTGCTGACACCACTTCTTCACCCAAACTGTTCCACGTCTCAACACATCTTTGCAGGAAACTATATTTTTTTTAACATCTCTCGGACATCTTCCCTTCCTCAGCCATTTACTATGCGATCTTGTTGTTTGAATGTCATATTCTTCTCTCAGTCGAACCTAACCTCGTAATTTTATTTATTTATTTATTTATTTTAACTAACCTAATAAAACCTAACCAAATATTTGCAGGTCCGCAGAAAACGACACGCCGATTTATTTGAAGTCACCACACCCATTTTGTCCACCGCCATCACCAGCACCAGGTCTTCCTTGTCTATTTTTTTAGTGCCATTGACTATCTTGTACATTGTTATTAGGTCCCCTCATTCTCTTCTATCTTGTAAGATTGGCAGTCACATTTCCTTCAGCCATTCTTTGTATATTAGGTCCTTTAGTTCTGGCACCATCTTTTTCAGCAATCTTCTGTATCTGTTCTAATCTTCTTATATCCTTTTCAGAACTCGTGGAGACCACACCACAGCTGCATATTCCAGCCTTGGGCGTATCATGCTTGTGATGATTTTTTTCATCATATCTTTGTCCATGAATTGAAATGTCATTTTTATATTTGTCAACATTTTACATGATAATCCAAATATCTTGCTTATGTGTTTTTTGGGTTCAGATTTTCCTGTATAATCACTCCCAGATCTTTTTCCTCTTTAGTCTTCATTATTTGTTCCTTATCCATCAGGTAGTTCCATACTGGTCTTCTCCTACTCTTTCTTAGTTCCATTACGTGACATTTCTTGGCATTAAACTCCAATTTCCACATCCTGCTCCATTCATAGATCTTGTTTATATCTTCCTGTTGTAACAGCAAAACGTCCTCCCTGGTTTTGATAACTCTTAGCAGCTTTGCATCATCAGCAAATAGATTAATATAACTGTTTACCCCATTGTGAATGTCGTTTACATAAATCTGGAACATAATGGGGGCTAACACTGACCCTTGTTGCATTCTGCTGGTTACTTAACCCCAGGTTGAGTATGTATCTCTGATCACAGTTCTCATTTCCCTGTCCTTCAAATAATCCCTTATCCATTCTGGTAAGGTTCCTTGCAATCCTCCTATGTTCTCTAGTTTCTAAAGTAATCTTTCATGAGGGACTTTATCAAAAGCTTTTTTCATGTCCAGGTATACTGTGTCCACCATCTGTCTCTGCTTTCCAGTCCTTCTGTAACTCTCGAGTAGAAGCTTAATAAGTTTGATACACATGACCGTCCTGTCTTGAACCCAAATTGTCTGTTCTATATGACTTTTTCTTCTTCCAGATGTTTAACCCATTTTTCTTTGATAATTATTTGACACAACTTCCCCAAAATGCTTGTAAGTGACGCTGGTCTGTAGTTTAGTGGTTTAGTTGCCTTTTGTCCTTTAAATATCGGTATTACCTTGGCTGTCTTCCATTCTAGTGGAACTTTCACTTCATTTAGTGAACTTGTAATTATTTCCCAAATTGGTGTGTATTTACCTAATTGTATTTACCTAATTGTAACATACGGGAAAAGAGCTATGCTCGTGTTGTCCCGTCTCCATATCTATTAATGTCCAGCTTTTTCTTAAAATCATGAATATTCCTTGCGTTGACCACTTCCATGTCTAAACTATTCCATGCTTCCACCCTTCTATGAGGGAAGCTATATTTTTTCACATCTCTCCTATAAGTGGCCATTTTTAGTTTTTTCCCATGCCCTCTCGACATTCTTTCATTCCACATACACAGATCTTCCCTATCCATTTTTCCATGCCAATCATCACTCTGTATATTGCTATCAGGTCTCCCCTTTCTCTTCTGTTTTCCAGGGTCGGAAGTTGCATTCTTTTCAGTCTGTCTTCATAAGTCAAATCTCTTAAGTCAGGCACCATTTTTGTTGCAGCCCTCTGTACTTTCTCTAGTTTCCTTATGCGTTTCTTTAAGTTCGGAGCCCACTGTATTGTTGCATATTCAAGCCTCGGTCTTATCATTGCAGTAATTATTTTCTTCATCATTTCTTCATCTAAATATACGAACGCCACTCTTATGTTCCTCAATAAGTTCAATACTTCTCCAATTATTTTGTTTATATGTCTCTCTGGCGATAGGTCATTGGTAATTGTCACCCCAAGGTCTTTTTCTTCATGACTGGTTTTATGTCTTCATTTCCTATCTTGTACATACTCCTGATTCTTCTTTCACTCTTGCCAAACTCTATTTTCTTGCATTTTGTCGTGTTGAACTCCATTTGCCATGTACAGCTCCATTTCCATATTCTGTCCAAGTCTTCCTGGAGTAGTTCGCAATCTTTGTCACATCTCACTTTTCTTAACAATTTTGCATCGTCTGCAAATAGGCTCACATAACTGGACACCCCATCCACCATGTCATTTATGTAGACCGCGAACATTACTGGTGCCAACACTGATCCCTGTGGAACTCCACTCTCCACCAAGCCCCATTCTGATGGTCTGTCCTTAATTATTGTTCTCATTTCTCTTCCTACCAAAAGTCTTCCATCCAGTCTCCGGTGTGGTACCTTACCCACATCCTTACACATCCCTTTTACCCGACCATTCACACCAATGGCCCTTTACAACCATTCCCACTACCAGGTACCCTGAAGCATTCCCTCTTAAGAACATCACATCAAAGACCATTGTAAAACATCTAGTATATTTTTTCACCTCGGTAGGAATTCCAAAACAAATTCAGTCTGACTAGGGTAGCAATTTCACTAGCCATTTTTTCCAACAGATAGTGAATGAGCTAAACATCGACCATGTTACCTCCTCGGCTTACCACCCCCAATCCCAAGGCTGTCTGGAGCGGTTTCACCAAACATTAAAATCCATGATGAAGAAGTATTGCTTGGAGCATCAAGGAGACTGGGATGAAAGTATTTCTTTCCTTCTCTTCGCTTTAAGAGAATCTCCTCAAGATTCTTTAGGTTACTCTCCTTTTGAATTACTCTATGGTAGACAGATCAGGGGGCCTCTCAAAATATTAAAGGATCAATGGTTTACTCAAAATACTCCTTCAAGCCCCAGTGTGTCTGACTACATCAGTAACCTTAAGAATAAAATCAGTGAAGTCAGATCTTTTGCTAAATCAAACTTCCTCAAATCTCAAACTAAAATGCAACAGAATTCTCTTCCCAAATCTGTCAAGAGAAGTTTCAAACCAGGAGACAAGGTTTTACTTTTTCTCCCCACTCCAGGCAATACTCTTCACAGTAAGTTCATGTTTTCGGTGAGCAGTGACTGTGCGGCGGCGGGGGTGGGGGAGGGAGACGTTAGGGGCGGCCAGGTGGTGGTGGGCAGTGACCGGCGCCACAGTGACAAGCCTACACGAACATAGTGACAATATCCATGATAATAACGAAAAGAACAGCGTGTGTGTAGCCTCGGTAAACACGGACACAAGATGGGTTAGGATGTGTGTGTGTGTGTGGCTGGGGGGTGAGTGGGTACCTACTGCTGGTGACGGCAGCAGCCATGACCAGCCACAGTCTTCACCAGCAGCAAACGTAAGTAATATATTGGTGTAAGCCATCATTTCACGGTGCTGTCATGTCATAATCTAACGTTGGTAACCTCCATAACAACATATCAGTGAACTAACACCTGCAGGTACTTCAAAAACCCCAATAATTCAAGCCTTCAATATGTAAACAAGCTAGCCCTCTGACCCGTCACCTCTTTCTCAAGCCATTATCTGCCTCATCTCTCACTCAGCACAGGCCAGACAGGTCACAAAGTGAAGCTACAGATGTACTCTTTCATGTTCGTCGTTGAAATATATCAGCAATTGTCTAATTTGTGTGTTATGGAAGCTCAGTGAAGGGAAGGGGACTGGGATGTGACGTCACGAGCCGCCATGTTGTGACGTCATCAGCGGCTCCCGCCCAAATGTCCCGCCGGTCCCAGACTGTCGATCTCCCCTATTATTTATATTTGTCTCTGTTCATTTATTTCGAGTCACAAGAACCTTTTGACGGTTTCCAATGATAGTGGGTTGTTTTTTGCGTGTGTTCCATGCCTGAGTTGAGTGAAGTGCGGTGATTTATAGAGTGTTTGGGAGTCAGATGAGAGGGCGAAAATACGCTAAAATTTTTCCCTCGCTGTGAGTGATTTTTATTTGAGGTTGTAGCGAAGCGTTTGTGTTTTCAAGAAAGGTTTATGATGGAAAAAGTGTGAAAGGCTCCTGATAAGTTAAATATGTGGACTGTAAGATTGGTTTGTAGCCGTGTTAAAATGTTAAACAACGTCGTTTTTTAAATGTTTATTTTTCTAATTGAGCGTGTTGGCGGGTTTTGATATTTTGAAATGATGGTTATAATTTTTGAAAAGCGTTATCAATCCTGTTGAAGGAAATTGGTGGACTTTGGAATTGTTTTTAAGCATGTCGAAGTGTTAACACTTTATTTATTGTGTTTTTTGAAATATTTTCATTATTCCTCATTCCGGTAATATTTTTATATTTTAGGAGTTAGTTTTGATTGGTAACAAGTCAGAATTTCTATATTAGCGGTGTCCAGCTGCCTTTTTGGGAATCCTCATTTTCAAAATGGTTTGCGTAACGTATATAAGTGACATCATCAAGGGGGGCGGCCCCCAGCTGGACTCAGACCCACATCCCGTTCCTGGCCGGAGGATGTGGGGTGTTTGTGTGTGTGTGTGTGTGTGTGTGTGTGTGTGTGTGTGTGTGTGTGTGTGTGTGTGTGTGTGTGTGTGTGTGTGTGTGTGTGTGTGTGTGTGTGTGTGTGTGTGTGTGTGTGTGTGTGTCTTCCGTTATAAAGGGGAGCCCACCACCAGACCCAACCAATACTCGCTCCCAGCCGAAGGGTGGGTTTGTGGTAGGTGGGTGGTTGTGGTTCTAGTTGTGTGTGTGTGTGTGTGTGTGTGTGTGTGTGTGTGTGTGTGTGTGTGTGTGTGTGTGTGTGTGTGTGTGTGTGTGTGTGTGTGTGTGTGTGTGTGTGTGTGTGTCCGTGTGTCCGTTATCAAGGGGAGCCTGCCCACCTGACCCAACCAAACACTCGCTCCCAGCCGAAGGGTGGGTTTGTGGTGGTTGTGGGTGGGTGGTTGTGGTTGTGTGTGTGTGTGTGTGTGTGTGTGTGTGTGTGTGTGTGTGTGTGTGTGCGTGGGTTTGTGTGTGTGTGTGTGTGTGTGTGTTGTGTGTGTGTGTGTGTGTGCGCGTGCGTTGTGTGTGTGTGTGTGTGTCTTCGTTATCAAGGGAGCCCACCACCTGACCCAACCAACACTCGCTCCCAACCGAAGGATGGGTTTGTGGTAGGTGGGTGGTGTGTGTGTTGTGTGTGTGTGTGTGTGTGTGTGTGTGTGTGTGTGTGTGTGTGTGTGTGTGTGTGTGTGTGTGTGTGTGTGTGTGTGTGTGTGTGTGTGTGTGTGTGTGTGTGTGTGTGTGTGTGTGTGTAATAATAATAACAGTAATAAAGGGTTTATTGAGACAAGCAGCTCTGTAGCTGAAAATATAAAGTGGAAATGGCTGGACGTTTTGGCAGCGTTATAAGTGGAAATGTTTGTATACATTTTATATACTTAATTTAGACAGTTTTTTAAAACTAGTTAAGCAGGAGATGTTTTGATGGTTTGGATACTAATTAAAGTATCTATCAAGTCATAAAAAAGTAAGCTCCCTCCCTACCGCCCAGTTCGTCGATATTTTGCCTAATATCTAGTGATTTCTACGTGTTTTCCTGTGTTTCTTGGCTCAGGTGTGTAGATATTAGTAGCAGAAGGAAGAAGGAAAGAGAGATAAAGGAGGGTGAGGAGGAAGGAATGAGAAAGGGAGGAATAAGTGGAGGAGCAGGCAAGCCACAATAGGTACTCTCCCTCCACTTCCTCAATATTTTGCCTAATATCTCGTGTTTTCTAAGTGTTTTGATGTGTTTCTAGGCTCAGGCGTGTAGATGGGAGCAGGAGAAGAAAGAACAAAGGAAGAGGACGAAGAAGAAAGGAAAAATGGAAGTGGAAGAAGAGGAGGAGCCAAGCCACAATATTTAGGTAAGTCCCCTTTTTAATGTTACTGTTCTTTATAACGCATTTTTGTGTTTTTGGGTTATATCTAAAGTATTTTGAGTGTGTTTGGTAGTGTTGCAGGGTGTTTTGGGTGTATTTTGTGTGTTTTCAGTGTGTGTTAGATGTTTTTAAGTATATTTTACTTAACTTGAGTGTGGTGTAGAGGGTGTTTGAATATATGGGTGTGTTCTGAGTGCGGTTAGGGAATTTTGAGTTGTTGTATGGTGTATTGAGTGTGTTTTAGTTTAGTTTTAAGGGTTTTAAGTGGTCTGTGCATGATATCTATCTTTGATAAGGTTGATATCAATGTAATCTGTCAATACATCCATCAAACCTCCCTTAAAAACCCGTGTGATTCTGATTTGTAAAGCGCTGAGGGCACATATTTTTGAGGGTTGGTTTTTGCGAGTGATTGAAATAGTAGTGTTGAAACAAGTGTCTTTTAGAAATACAACTTAGGCGACCACTGTTTTTCAAAGTCCACAGTTAGGAGGAAGTTTGTTCTTAAGAGTGTTTCTGTTTCTGCTTTTGATTTGCTAGATATCATGTTAATCTGTCAATAGATCATCAAACATCCCTGTAAAACTGGAGGGGTTTGGGTGTGTTTTTGGGTTTTTCGGGGTGTTTGGGGTGAAAGGGTGTTTTTGGGGTTTGGGTGTGTTTTTGTGGTGTTTGAGTGTTTTGGGGTTTTGGGGATATTTGGGTGTGTGTTTGGGGTATTTAGGTATGTTTTTTGGGGGGTTTTGAGTGTGTTTTGGGTGTGTTTAAGATGTGTTTGGGTGATGTTTGGATGTGTGTCTCATCTGCATGTTGAAACACTAGCAGGTGGTGTAACTTCATTTATTTATTTATTTTTTCTTTCTTACTTTTCAACAACCTTTAAAAACCACCACACCGTTTTGTCCACCGCCATCACCACCTTCTCCCAGATCAAGGAAGTGTATTACGGACTCACACAAAAGGAAGAGGTGCAGTGAGTGTGTTTGGATGCATTTGGGTGTGTTTTGTGTCTGTTTGGGTGTGTTTTGAGTGTGTGTGGTGTGTTTTGGGGTTCTTGGGAGCATTTGGGGTGTGTTTTGAGGTGTTTTGGATGTGTTTTGAGTGTGTTTAGATGTGTTTTGGTATGTTTGGATATATTCAGGTGTGTTTGAGTGTGTTTGGGAGTGTGTTTCATGTGTTTTGGTATGTTTGGGTATATTGAGGTGTCTTTGGGTGTGTTTGAGTCTGTTTGGGTGTGTTTTGAGTGTGTTTGGGTGTGTTTGAGTATGTGTAGGACTAGAAATCATGGCAGGAAGATTAGAAAACAAGGCTGCAGGTTAGATATAAGAAAATATTTCTTTAGTCATAGGGTGGTAGACTTCTGGAATGCATTGCCAGAGAGGGTTGTAAATAGCACTAGTTTGACAATGTTTAAAAACAGATTAGATAAGCACTTAAATTTATTAGATTTATAGTTATGTATAGCGCTGCATGATAGTTTTTATAAGAAATTTACTATAGTTAAACAAGACATGGGGATCACAGATTGTAGAGGAATTCGCTGCAGGACTTAGCCCTGTTAATGGGCCAAACATTTAGAATTAGTATATAATGTATTGTGTACTTGTAAGTGTATCTTTAAGTACTGATGACGAGGTCGCTGTGCGACTGATACAGGATAAAGTAGATGGGCCCTGGTGGCCCTATTATTTATGTTATGTTATGTTAATTTATGTTAAGTTAATAGAACTATCAGATTACCCTTAAAACCTGTGTAACTGAAACAATAGTCTTTTGAAAATATAGGTTATATGGCCACCGAGGTGAGACTACCCTTAAAAACCCGAGTGACTGAAATTAGAATCTTTTTAAAATATAGGGTATGTTGCCACAATTTTCAAAGCCCACAGATATGACAAGCCTTTTTCGTAAGAGTTTTTGTGCTGTTGATAGAGAAGATATCATACTAATCTGTCAATAGGACCATTAAACTACCCTTCAAAACCTGTGAGACTGAAATTAGTGTCTTTTTGAAATATATGTTTTATTACTAGTCATTGGCAGATGAGAGCACCATAAGGTAGTGGTCCCACCATTTTGTTTATTCCTACTTTCAGTATACTAGTATTAGGCACATAATAGCACCATATTGTAGAGGGCATCATGACAGTAAGTATACTAGAGTTTATTCACTGATGGTGGGTTCCTGAGTCACACAGGTGTGTAGGTGAGGGAGTACAAAATGGGAAACATTTCCAAAGTTCAGTTATTAACAGAATACCTATAGCTATATGTTATGTGGTGCATGCATAACACTCACAGCTGTGACCTGCAAAGCTTCACTATTATTTGTGTGTGTTCACACTGTTGTTAGTGGTTTACACTTAAATCCCTCCTTCATCACCCTCCATCTCGGTCTCTGGCTGTGTGGAACCATTCTTTCATAATGACTTCGACAGAGGCTGCTGTTTTATGCCTATAGTCTGGATGCTTGCACACACACTTTCTTAGAAAAAAAAAAAAAAAAATATATATATATATATATATATATATATATATATATATATATATATATATATATATATATATATATATATATTAGTCAATTTCTATTTACCTCTTCATTAAACATGGTCACAGTTTCCAAAAACTTGAACATTTGGTTGCGTGACCAACACTTTACTATTGCACTACCATCTATACAAGACTTATATTGTAAAGACATTATATAGATATCACTGATATGTTACATGAAACAAACAGCACTCAAACATTTTACTTGAGCGGGAAAGGAGTGCTAGAACAAGCAAGGAGAGAATGTATGGACAGAGGGAGGTGGAGGCTCTTCTGCCATAGCTACCCCATTATGGGACACTCCTGCAGAGAGTGAGGCATAAGAGAATAGAATAGAGAAATAGATTCAAACAAATTGAACTACTATACTTACTGATAATGGTATCCTGCAACTTCAAGATGGTAAAAACTGTGTTTCTCTCCTTTGCCACAGCAGTTGTATTGCACAGCCAAGGAGTTTGTCACAGCATACCTAAGAATGCACTTTATTGTGTCTTGCAGGTTAGCACCCCTATCACACAAAAATGTGCAATCTGAAATGGAAAAGAAAAATCTGATACCAAATCTAACACACACAATCATTCACAAATAAGCACCACTCCAATGCTTACCATAAACTAATTTGAAGCAATATCCCACTCAATTAAAAACTCAAGAAAACTGCTTGTTCAGCTTTATATTCACCCTCGCGTTGGATCTGGTAAATTGAGGTTGTTATTTAAGCCTCATTATCACTGCAATAAAGTACTAAGCATTAACCTGAACCACGTGACTCCTATACTGATCTCCGTTAATAATGAAATACTAGCTTTGATAAGCACACTACACTAACTCCCTCCTTCTCCTCTTTACAGGTGAGTACCCGTATCACAGGTCACACCGTGGACTGACACTGCTGCAGCAACCCTTCGGAATAAAGTCAAGTACAAATTACAGTTTGCTAGGCGTTAGGTGTTAGGCATAGGGCTAACCATTCTCTTCCAGGTACATGTTAATTATCTAGTCTTCTTCAGTAATGCCCTGGTTACTTTTGGCTAAAATAAGCATCTTGTGTGTGTGTGTGTGTGTGTGTGTGTGTGTGTGTGTGTGTGTGTGTGTGTGTGTGTGTGTGTATGTATGTGTGTGTTTATATGTATTTACCTAGTTGTAATTTTACAGGGCCTGGGATTTATGTTCGTGTGGCCCCGTCTCCATATCTTCACTTATCCAATCTTACTTTAAAAGTATGCACACTCGTTGTAGACACTACTTCTTCATTTAAACTGTTCCACGTCTCAATACATCTTTGCGGGAAACTATATTTTTTAACATCTCTCAGACGTGTGTGTGTGTGTGTGTGTGTGTGTGTGTGTGTGTGTGTGTGTGTGTGTGTGTGTAAGTAAGATTATTATTTTTTTTACAGGTCTAATTAATACTTATTTCTTACAGGTCAAACTAATATCTCTCCTTTTCTCTGGCAGGACAAACTAATCTTTCTAAGTTCTTTAAACATATAGTGTTATTCATGCGTTTTTCCTGTTTTTTTGTGTTTTTGGTGCGAAAAAAAAAAGAAACGCTTTTTTCCCTCTTTCTTTGGTTTCTCTATATTGCTTTGTTTTCTTCAATTTTATCGTTCTGAGGCATAAAAATGTAAAATGACTTGAATATAAAAAAAATTTCAATCGATAATTTTTTTTTTTTCATAAAACATTTGAAAAACATAAATAAGACATTATAAGAAATATAATGTTTTGCCTGCTTTTCTGAGTTTTGGTGCATAAAATGCTGGAAAATACCAAAATAACCTGTTTTTGTTAATATGCATCTTAACATACAGTATTTCTGATTTTCCTTCCCCAAACTCCACTTGATTTACCACTATCTCCTTCCTTAACATCATCATGACTCCTCCTCCTCCTTTACCCACTCTGTCTCTCCTCCATATATAATACCTTTTATCTATGTGTATTTTTATTGCCTCATTTAACTTTGTTTCCACCAGGCATACAATATCTGGTTCTTCTTTCTTTATGTAATCTCTTAATTCTAATTTACTAGATAAAATCCCATCTATGTTTGTATGCATCATTTTTAATCTCATGTTCTTATAATTTTTAGTTAAACTTGCACCATTCTTTTCTCTTCTTTCTCTTTTATATACCATTTCCTTATCCTGTCTCCTATAATTCTCCAAAAAAATGCCGCCTTCTCCTCCTCTGACCTTTCATTATTTTTTTCTCTTGCTTCTGCCACCAGTTCATTGTGTCTCTTCCTTTCCTCCTCGTTTCTGTTTTTCTTTATATATATATCTTTGCAACCTTCTGTTTCTCTGAGTTTCGTTTTTCTATATAGTACTATTTCTGCTGCTGCTTGTGATTTTAGTAATATCTTAATTGGTCTCACTGTTCCTTCTTGATATGGTTCCATTCTATGGATTTCTTCTACTTCCTCTTCTAAGTTATGTCTATCCTCGTCATTCAGATGTTTTAGTAGGTCTTTTACTGATTTCATTTCGTCTTTTTCCCTTCTTGGTCTATATTTAACATTTTTTTCTTTCAGTCCAAAACTAATTACACTTCTTTTTTTCCGCAATTTCTCTTACTAAATTTTCTTTTTTCTTGAGGACTCCTATCATTTTGCTTGTCATATTTTCATCTCTTTCTTTTAACTGTTCTTGAAATACTTCTTGAAATGATTCCTTGTCTTTCTTATCTTGGATTCTCCATGCTTGTACTTCTTTTTTAATCACGTCTTGTACTCTTTCTTCTTCTTTGTTAACTAGATCTTTTAGCTTCTCTTTTTCTTTCTCGGCTTTACCGAGTCCTTCTTCCATCAATTTTATATAGTTCGCTGTTTGCACTTTTAATTCTTCATTTTCGGTTCTTAGCCTAGTTTCGTTTTCTTCCACTCTTTTGATCCTTTCTTTCAATTTCTGGAGCTCTTTATCCTGTTCTTCATTCTCTTTCATTCCCATACTCTCCTTTATCAATTTATCTAATTTATGTTTGATAGTCAAGGCTCTATCAAATAGTGAAGTTTGCGTCGTATCAAAGCCTTCAAATTCTCTTTCTCCCTCACCAACATTGTGTGTATTTACCTAATTGTATTTACCTAATTGTAACATACGGGAAAAGAGCTATGCTCGTACTGTCCCGTCTCCATATCTACTAATGTCCAGCTTTTTCTTAAAATCATGAATATTCCTTGCGTTGACCACTTCCACGTCTAAACTATTCCATGCTTCCACCCTTCTATGAGGGAAGCTATATTTTTTCACATCTCTCCTATAAGTGGCCATTTTTAGTTTTTTCCCATGCCCTCTCGACATTCTTTCATTCCACATACACAGATCTTCCCTATCCATTTTTTCCATGCCAATCATCACTCTGTATATTGCTATCAGGTCTCCCTTTCTCTTCTGTTTTCCAGGGTCGGAAGTTGCATTCTGTTCAGTCTGTCTTCATAAGTCAAATCTCTTAAGTCAGGCACCATTTTTGTTGCAGCCCTCTGTACTTTCTCTAGTTTCCTTATGTGTTTCTTTAAGTTCGGAGCCCACTGTATTGTTGCATATTCAAGCCTCGGTCTTATCATTGCAGTAATTATTTTCTTCATCATTTCTTCATCTAAATATACGAACGCCACTCTTATGTTCCTCAATAAGTTCAATACTTCTCCAATTATTTTGTTTATATGTCTCTCTGGCGATAGGTCATTGGTAATTGTCACCCCAAGGTCTTTTTCTTCATGACTGGTTTTATGTCTTCATTTCCTATCTTGTACATACTCCTGATTCTTCTTTCACTCTTGCCAAACTCTATTTTCTTGCATTTTGTCGTGT
>NC_059290.1:9550251-9556930 GCF_017591435.1 Portunus trituberculatus
TTGTCGTGTTGAACTCCATTTGCCATGTACAGCTCCATTTCCATATTCTGTCCAAGTCTTCCTGGAGTAGTTCGCAATCTTTGTCACATCTCACTTTTCGTAACAATTTTGCATCGTCTGCAAATAGGCTCACATAACTGGACACCCCATCCACCATGTCATTTATGTAGACTGCGAACATTACTGGTGCCAACACTGATCCCTGTGGAACTCCACTCTCCACCAATCCCCATTCTGATGGTCTGTCCTTAATTATTGTTCTCATTTCTCTTCCTACCAAAAGTCTTCCATCCATTTTAGTAAACTGCCATGCACTCCTCCTACCATTTCAAGTTTCCAGATCAGTCTCTGGTGTGGTACCTTATCAAAGGCCTTTTTAAATCCAGATATATTCCATCAGCCCAACCATCTCTTTCCTGTATTACATCTATCACCCTCGAATAGTAACATATCAGGTTTGTCGTGCATGAACGCCCTTTCCTAAAACCAAATTGACACTCACAAAGTATGTCATTTTTCTCCAAGAAGTCTGTCCATCTAGTCTTCACCACCCTCTCACACATCTTAGCTACCACACTTGTAAGTGACACTGGTCTATAGTTCAATGGGTCTCTCTTGTTACCTGATTTATAGATTGGGACAATGTTAGCTCTTTTCCAGTCTTGGGGCACTACGCCTTCCCTTAATGAGGCATCAATTACTTCACAAACTTTTTCTGCCAATTGCTCCCTGCATTCTCTTAAAATCCATCCTGATACCCCATCAGGTCCCACAGCTTTCTCACTTCTAAACTCCCCATCATGTTCTTGATCTCCTCCACCGTTACTTGAAACTCCTTCATAATCCCTTTCTGTTCCATTACCAGTGGTTTGTCAAAAGCAGTCTCCTTTGTGAATACCTTCCAGCATCCATTCATAGCCTCTGCCATTTCCTGGGATCTTCACTGTATACTCCATTTACTTCTAAACTTTCAATACTTTCTCTATTTTTGATGTTGTTGTTCACATGTCTGTAAAAAGCCTTGGTTGGTCTTTACATTTATCAATTATATCCTTTTCTTGTTTCTTTCTTTCTTCTCTTCTAATCAACACATATTCATTTCTTGCTCTTTTGTAACTTTCCCACTGCTTAATCCGTCTTTTCCTTCTCCACCTCTTCCATGCATCCTCTTTTCTTGTTCTAGCCTTTTCACATCTATCGTTAAACCAGTCCTGCTTTCCAACTTCTCTATGTTGTCTTATTGGTACAAATTTTTCTCACCTTCTTTGTATATTTTATAAATTCCTTCCACTTTTCATGTGTGTGTGTGTGTGTGTGTGTGTGTGTGTGTGTGTGTGTGTGTGTGTGTGTGTGTGTGTGTGTGTGTGTGTGTGTGTCCGTTATCAAGGGGAGCCCGCCCACCTGACCCAACCAAACACTCGCTCCCAGCCGAAGGGTGGGTTTGTGGTAGGGTGGGTGGTTGTGGTTGTAGTTGTGTGTGTGTGTGTGTGTGTGTGTGTGTGTGTGTGCGCGTGTTTGTGTGTGTGTGTGTGTTTGTGTGTGTGTGAGTGTGTGTGTGTGTGTGTGTGTGTGTGTGTGTCTTCGTTATCAAAGGGGAGCCCACCCACCTGACCCAACCCAACACTCGCTCCCAACCGAAGGATGGGTTTGTGGTAGGGTGGGTGTGTGTGTGTGTGTGTGTGTGTGTGTGTGTGTGTGTGTGTGTGTGTGTGTGTGTGTGTGTGTGTGTGTGTGTGTGTGTGTGTGTGTGTGTGTGTGTGTGTGTGTGTGTGTGTGTGTGTGTGTAATAATAACAGTAATAAAGGGTTTATTGAGACAAGCAGCTCTTTAGCTGAAAATATAAAGTGGAAATGGCTGGACGTTTTGACAGCGTTATAAGTGGAAATGTTTGTATACATTTTATATACTTAATTCAGACAGTTTTTTAAAACTAGTTAAGCAGGAGATGTTTTGATGGTTTGGATACTAATTAAAGTATCTATCAAGTCATAAAAAAGTAAGCTCCCTCCCTATCGCCCAATTCGTCGATATTTTGCCTAATATCTAGTGATTTCTACTTGTTTTCCTGTGTTTCTTGGCTCAGGTGTGTAGATATTAGTAGCAGAAGGAAGAAGGAAAGAGAGATAAAGGAGGGTGAGGAGGAAGGAATGAGAAAGGGAGGAATAAGTGGAGGAGCAGGCAAGCCACAATAGGTACTCTCCCTCCACTTCCTCAATATTTTGCCTAATATCTCGTGTTTTCTAAGTGTTTTGATGTGTTTCTAGGCTCAGGCGTGTAGATGGGAGCAGGAGAAGAAAGAACAAAGGAAGAGGACGAAGAAGAAAGGAAAAATGGAAGTGGAAGAAGAGGAGGAGCCAAGCCACAATATTTAGGTAAGTCCCCTTTTTAATGTTACTGTTCTTTATAACGCATTTTTGTGTTTTTGGGTTATATCTAAAGTATTTTGAGTGTGTTTGGTAGTGTTGCAGGGTGTTTTGGGTGTATTTTGTGTGTTTTCAGTGTGTGTTAGATGTTTTTAAGTATATTTTACTTAACTTGAGTGTGGTGTAGAGGGTGTTTGAATATATGGGTGTGTTCTGAGTGCGGTTAGGGAATTTTGAGTTGTTGTATGGTGTATTGAGTGTGTTTTAGTTTAGTTTTAAGGGTTTTAAGTGGTCTGTGCATGATATCTATCTTTGATAAGGTTGATATCAATGTAATCTGTCAATACATCCATCAAACCTCCCTTAAAAACCCGTGTGATTCTGATTTGTAAAGCGCTGAGGGCACATATTTTTGAGGGTTGGTTTTTGCAGTGATTGAAATAGTAGTGTTGAAACAAGTGTCTTTTAGAAATACAACTTAGGCGACCACTGTTTTTCAAAGTCCACAGTTAGGAGGAAGTTTGTTCTTAAGAGTGTTTCTGTTTCTGCTTTTGATTTGCTAGATATCATGTTAATCTGTCAATAGATCATCAAACATCCCTGTAAAACTGGAGGGGTTTGGGTGTGTTTTTTGGGTTTTTGGGGGTGTTTGGGGTGAAAGGGTGTTTTTTGGGGTTTGGGTGTGTTTTTGTGGTGTTTGAGTGTTTTGGGGTTTTGGGGATATTTGGGTGTGTGTTTGGGGTATTTAGGTATGTTTTTTGGGGGGTTTTGAGTGTGTTTTGGGTGTGTTTAAGATGTGTTTGGGTGATGTTTGGATGTGTGTCTCATCTGCATGTTGAAACACTAGCAGGTGGTGTAACTTCATTTATTTATTTATTTTTTTCTTTCTTACTTTTCAACAACCTTTAAAAACACCACACCCGTTTTGTCCACCGCCATCACCACCTTCTCCCAGATCAAGGAAGTGTATTACGGACTCACACAAAAGGAAGAGGTGCGAGTGAGTGTGTTTGGATGCATTTGGGTGTGTTTTGTGTCTGTTTGGGTGTGTTTTGAGTGTGTGTGGTGTGTTTTGGGGTTCTTGGGAGCATTTGGGGTGTGTTTTGAGGTGTTTTGGATGTGTTTTGAGTGTGTTTAGATGTGTTTTGGTATGTTTGGATATATTCAGGTGTGTTTGAGTGTGTTTGGGAGTGTGTTTCATGTGTTTTGGTATGTTTGGGTATATTGAGGTGTCTTTGGGTGTGTTTGAGTCTGTTTGGGTGTGTTTTGAGTGTGTTTGGGTGTGTTTGAGTATGTGTAGGACTAGAAATCATGGCAGGAAGATTAGAAAACAAGGCTGCAGGTTAGATATAAGAAAATATTTCTTTAGTCATAGGGTGGTAGACTTCTGGAATGCATTGCCAGAGAGGGTTGTAAATAGCACTAGTTTGACAATGTTTAAAAACAGATTAGATAAGCACTTAAATTTATTAGATTTATAGTTATGTATAGCGCTGCATGATAGTTTTTATAAGAAATTTACTATAGTTAAACAAGACATGGGGATCACAGATTGTAGAGGAATTCGCTGCAGGACTTAGCCCTGTTAATGGGCCAAACATTTAGAATTAGTATATAATGTATTGTGTACTTGTAAGTGTATCTTTAAGTACTGATGACGAGGTCGCTGTGCGACTGATACAGGATAAAGTAGATGGGCCCTGGTGGCCCTATTATTTATGTTATGTTATGTTAATTTATGTTAAGTTAATAGAACTATCAGATTACCCTTAAAAACCTGTGTAACTGAAACAATAGTCTTTTGAAAATATAGGTTATATGGCCACCGAGGTGAGACTACCCTTAAAAACCCGAGTGACTGAAATTAGAATCTTTTTAAAATATAGGGTATGTTGCCACAATTTTCAAAGCCCACAGATATGACAAGCCTTTTTCGTAAGAGTTTTTGTGCTGTTGATAGAGAAGATATCATACTAATCTGTCAATAGGACCATTAAACTACCCTTCAAAACCTGTGAGACTGAAATTAGTGTCTTTTTGAAATATATGTTTTATTACTAGTCATTGGCAGATGAGAGCACCATAAGGTAGTGGTCCCACCATTTTGTTTATTCCTACTTTCAGTATACTAGTATTAGGCACATAATAGCACCATATTGTAGAGGGCATCATGACAGTAAGTATACTAGAGTTTATTCACTGATGGTGGGTTCCTGAGTCACACAGGTGTGTAGGTGAGGGAGTACAAAATGGGAAACATTTCCAAAGTTCAGTTATTAACAGAATACCTATAGCTATATGTTATGTGGTGCATGCATAACACTCACAGCTGTGACCTGCAAAGCTTCACTATTATTTGTGTGTGTTCACACTGTTGTTAGTGGTTTACACTTAAATCCCTCCTTCATCACCCTCCATCTCGGTCTCTGGCTGTGTGGAACCATTCTTTCATAATGACTTCGACAGAGGCTGCTGTTTTATGCCTATAGTCTGGATGCTTGCACACACACTTTCTTAGAAAAAAAAAAAAAAAAAAAATATATATATATATATATATATATATATATATATATATATATATATATATATATATATATATATATATATATATAGTCAATTTCTATTTACCTCTTCATTAAACATGGTCACAGTTTCCAAAAACTTGAACATTTGGTTGCGTGACCAACACTTTACTATTGCACTACCATCTATACAAGACTTATATTGTAAAGACATTATATAGATATCACTGATATGTTACATGAAACAAACAGCACTCAAACATTTTACTTGAGCGGGAAAGGAGTGCTAGAACAAGCAAGGAGAGAATGTATGGACAGAGGGAGGTGGAGGCTCTTCTGCCATAGCTACCCCATTATGGGACACTCCTGCAGAGAGTGAGGCATAAGAGAATAGAATAGAGAAATAGATTCAAACAAATTGAACTACTATACTTACTGATAATGGTATCCTGCAACTTCAAGATGGTAAAAACTGTGTTTCTCTCCTTTGCCACAGCAGTTGTATTGCACAGCCAAGGAGTTTGTCACAGCATACCTAAGAATGCACTTTATTGTGTCTTGCAGGTTAGCACCCCTATCACACAAAAATGTGCAATCTGAAATGGAAAAGAAAAATCTGATACCAAATCTAACACACACAATCATTCACAAATAAGCACCACTCCAATGCTTACCATAAACTAATTTGAAGCAATATCCCACTCAATTAAAAACTCAAGAAAACTGCTTGTTCAGCTTTATATTCACCCTCGCGTTGGATCTGGTAAATTGAGGTTGTTATTTAAGCCTCATTATCACTGCAATAAAGTACTAAGCATTAACCTGAACCACGTGACTCCTATACTGATCTCCGTTAATAATGAAATACTAGCTTTGATAAGCACACTACACTAACTCCCTCCTTCTCCTCTTTACAGGTGAGTACCCGTATCACAGGTCACACCGTGGACTGACACTGCTGCAGCAACCCTTCGGAATAAAGTCAAGTACAAATTACAGTTTGCTAGGCGTTAGGTGTTAGGCATAGGGCTAACCATTCTCTTCCAGGTACATGTTAATTATCTAGTCTTCTTCAGTAATGCCCTGGTTACTTTTGGCTAAAATAAGCATCTTGTGTGTGTGTGTGTGTGTGTGTGTGTGTGTGTGTGTGTGTATGTGTGTGTTTATATGTATTTACCTAGTTGTAATTTTACAGGGCCTGGGATTTATGTTCGTGTGGCCCCGTCTCCATATCTTCACTTATCCAATCTTACTTTAAAAGTATGCACACTCGTTGTAGACACTACTTCTTCATTTAAACTGTTCCACGTCTCAATACATCTTTGCGGGAAACTATATTTTTTAACATCTCTCAGACGTGTGTGTGTGTGTGTGTGTGTGTGTGTGTGTGTGTGTGTGTGTGTGTAAGTAAGATTATTATTATTTTTTTTACAGGTCTAATTAATACTTATTTCTTACAGGTCAAACTAATATCTCTCCTTTTCTCTGGCAGGACAAACTAATCTTTCTAAGTTCTTTAAACATATAGTGTTATTCATGCGTTTTTCCTGTTTTTGTGTTTTGGTGCGAAAAAAAAAAAAACGCTTTTTCCTCTTTCTTTGGTTTCTCTATATTGCTTTGTTTTCTTCAATTTTATCGTTCTGAGGCATAAAATGTAAAATGACTTGAATATAAAAAAAATTTCAATCGATAATTTTTTTTTTTTTCATAAAACATTTGAAAAACATAAATAAGACATTATAAGAAATATAATGTTTTGCCTGCTTTTCTGAGTTTTGGTGCATAAAATGCTGG
>NC_059290.1:9557430-9569139 GCF_017591435.1 Portunus trituberculatus
AGTGGGTGTCTCTCCTTGTCCCTAAGCTAGTAGGAAAAGCTTATAGGGTATACAACGGCCTTAGTGATGAGGTAGAATATGAGGAGATCAAAGGTAACATTCTAGACGCCTACTCTATCACTTCTGATGGATACAGACAGCAGTTTCGAAAGTATGTGAAACCAGAGTCTCACACCTATGTTGAATTCGCTAGTGAGAAACTAAGACAATTTAAGAAATGGTTAGCCGCCCTTAACATTACCACCTTTTCGGAGTTGCTCAATCTAATGGTCCTGGAAGAATGGAAGAACAAGTTACCATTTAATATTCTGAGGCATGTGGAAGAACGGGGAGAGAGTGATCTTATGTCTGCCGCTAAAGTGGCTGATGCGTTTGCTTTGTTGATGGGATCCCTGGGTAGTAGAGGTCGTGGTTCACTGTCTAATGTTAGGTCCTCCTTTGGGGAAGGTTTTGGGGGCGCGGGTGGTAAGCCAACCGGATTCTCGCCAAATGCATATAATTCCCCCTGGTGTACATACTGTAAGCCAGGACACACGATCCAGAAATGTAGACACCCAAATTGCAAGGGTTCTCAACGTCAATTTTCTTTGTGACCCCTAGACCTAACACATTTGAGAACAAGAAACCAGTGGCCCTAGCTAACCCTGTCAACTCTCCTCTAGAACTTTATGACTCGTACATGTATCAAGGTAAAGTGTCCCTGACTGATGGTAAAGACAAGGCAATAAATATCAAGGTTCTGCGTGATACAGGTGCTGCCCAATCCATCTTAAGGGAAGATGTCATCCCTAACATCAAACAGGCTTTCACTGGGGAGAAGGTGATCCTTACAGGTCTCGAATCACAGCTCTCCTATCCTTTGGCTAATATTAGCTTACAGTGCCCGTTCATTTCAGGAGAGGTTGAGGTAGCCATTAAACCTGGTGAACTGCCAGTACCAGGGTACATCTTGTACTGGGTAATGATCTTGCGGGTAACTTGGCTGTTCCAAACTTAATTGTTCTTGATTCTCCCTTAACAGAAAGTCCCACTAAGACCCTGGACGAAACATCCCTCACTTCTTCCCAGTGTGTGCAGTCACCAGGTCTCAGTCCAAGTCCCCTGCCCTTTCATCACCTCCTCCACCAATGATTGCCTCTACTGACAACTTGTATAATAACATCATTTCAAAGGAGAATTTGATTAATGCTCAGGAACAGGATCTCACTTTGGCTAAGATCAGACATGTGGCCAGTGAGACAAAGGATATGTCTAAATTGCCTTGTTTTTATTATCAGGAAGGAGTCCTGATGCGTGCCTACAGACCTCCTGAACTGAAACAACTAGACACCTGGTCAGAAACACATCAAGTTGTCATCCCCTTGTCTGTAAGACCAGCCATTATAGAACTAGCTCATGATGGATTGTCAGGTCATCTAGGCATCCAAAAAACCTACAAGAAGGCTCTTCAACATTTTTTTTGGCCAGGAATGAAAAAGGATGTGTCACACTATGTAAAAACATGTCATATATGTCAAGTTGTGGGTAAGCCTAACGAACGCCTTGTGCCAGCTCCTCTGACGCCTATTCCAGTTCAGACGGAGCCCTTCGAAAAGATCATACTAGACTGCGTAGGGCCCTTACCCAAAACCAAACGAGGGAATCAGTATTTGTTAACCCTCATGGATCCCACTACCAGGTACCCTGAAGCATTCCCTCTTAAGAACATCACATCAAAGACCATTGTAAAACATCTAATACATTTTTTCACCTCGGTAGGAATTCCAAAACAAATTCAGTCTGACAAGGGTAGCAATTTCACTAGCCATTTTTTCCAACAGATAGTGAATGAGCTAAACATCGACCATGTTACCTCCTCGGCTTACCACCCCCAATCCCAAGGCTGTCTGGAGCGGTTTCACCAAACATTAAAATCCATGATGAAGAAGTATTGCTTGGAGCATCAAGGAGACTGGGATGAAAGTATTTCTTTCCTTCTCTTCGCTTTAAGAGAATCTCCTCAAGATTCTTTAGGTTACTCCCCTCTATGGTAGACAGATCAGGGGGCCTCTCAAAATATTAAAGGATCAATGGTTCACTCAAAATACTCCTTCAAGCCCCAGTGTGTCTGACTACATCAGTAACCTTAAGAATAAAATCAGTGAAGTCAGATCTTTGCTAAATCAAACTTCCTCAAATCTCAAACTAAAATGCAACAGAATTCCTTCCCAAATCTGTCATGAGAAGTTTCAAACCAGGAGACAAGGTTTTACTTTTTCTCCCACTCCAGGCAATGCTCTTCACAGTAAGTTCATGGGACCTTATGTTGTGGCTCAAAAACTAAGTCCATTAAATTATGTGGTCCACACTCCTGACCGTCGTAAGGATTCCCAACTTGTTCATATTAATCTAATGAAACCTTACCACTCCAGAGAACCAGAGGACGACTTGTCTCGCGCTGTACCTGTATGTCTGATAGGAAAGGAGTCTGGTCCTGTGCCCCCGAGGAAGAGTCCGACATCGACTTCTCTTCTTGTCACCCAAAGGACGCCCTCAAACAGCCAAATCATGTCCAACCTGGATGAGGTGTTTGTTTCCTTAACACCTTCACAACAGTCTGATCTTAAAAGTTATTGCCAGACTCCTACCCATTGCCCTTGATAGAGGACCTTATAGATAGTATAGGAGTAGCCAAATTTGTAACCACTATAGACTTGCTTAAAGGTTACTACCAGATTCCCTCTCGGACGAGGCCCAAATAATATCCGCCTTCATCACTCCCTTCGGACTATACCAATACACAGTGATGCCCTTTGGATTGTCTAATGCTCCGCCACCTTCCAGAGGGCTATAAATTTCAAAACTCAGGACTTGAGGGCAACATCTACTTCACCGACCTGTTCCTGGGCACCTTCCTCACCTACGGCACGGAGGTCATCAACTTCCTGACATGGACCCCGAGAGCGCATCGATCCCATGACACGCATCTTCCCCAGAGTCACCAAGTGCACCTTCAGGAAGTTCTTCACCATCGAGACCCACGACACCATGTGTGTGCTGGCGGTTAACATCATCAACGAGAAGATCTACATTTTCATCTGGTTCTGGCTGGTCTCTCACCACCATCACCGCTGTCTGGCTCGTGTATCGCCTCCTCGTCATCGTCTCCTCCGATATGCGCTTCAAGCTTCTGCAGGTTCTTCCTTTGCGAGGTGCTGTGTCTGGTGGTGGGGCGTGGTACAACATCATCGCCGACGCCTTATCAAGATCTCCGTCTCACCTCCTTCATGAGCCCATTACGGAGGTCTTAGGGGAGGAAATGTTACGGCCCGCCCGTAACATGCATTACTACCATCACCTCCTCCGCTTGTTACCTCGTTCGCCACCTCTCCGCCTCCCCTTCCACGTCACCGTCTCGTGAACCTTCCACGCCACCGTCTCGTGAACCTTCCACGTCACCGTTTCATGAAGCCCGGCTACTGTCCCGAAGTTGGATTCACGCGGCCCCTTTCGACTCAACCGAAAGTGTTGAGCCAGCTCTTGGTTTTCTGGATTGGCAGTTGAGATCCAAGCCTCAACCAGTGAACACAACGCCTCTTGGTTCTGCCGTGGGATCAACCATCACCCAGCATTTCACCACTGCGACACCGCATAAGTATCACTTCCCCTCGTCCGTGCTTTCCACATTGCCTCTATATAGGATTAGGATTATTGTTAGGTATTAAGTTGGGTTCTTTATTGTTGTATTTATTACTGTGTTATTTGTATATGTGTATGTCATTTTCCTGTGTTTCATGTTATATATCTGTGTTTCATGTTTCTTGTTATATATGTGTCAATTTCATTATGGGTTATTAAAGTAGCTTTTTAAAGTGACCCCTTTACATTTCCTCACCAGTTGAACCTGCAGTGTTTTTTATTGTTATTGTTCACCGGCTCTGATGCCAATCTTACCAGTTTAACCGGTGAACGTAACAGTAGGTAAAATATTTTGCGTGCTCTAATGCTTTTCATTGTTTATAGGTGTTCAGACTCTGATATATTTTGATATATTTCGATACTTGGACAGGTGTGCGCCTGTGCAGTAGGTAGGCATTCATACTGTTGAAGAAATATGATATGGTTAGTATAGTAAGTGTTTCTTTTCTGCTCCGAGTTGTCTTCTCTCAGCTGTAACGAGAGCGCCGAGCTTGTCAGGGATGGAGAACGTGTAGCTAATGACTAAAGAAAAGAAAAAGACAATAGAGCAAAAAAGTGAAGGAAATGTCAGTCTCCTCCATTGGTGGCAAGATATCAGTAAAGTTGTCAGTGTGGTGACTCCTTTAGTGCCAATTTTTGATCCCACCTCGCCGCGTCTGGATTCATGTGATTACTAACTCATCTGTGACTCATGACACCACAGGTACTGTATTCCCACACACACACACACACACACACACACACACACACACACACACACACATGAGTGATTGTACTCTGGTTGTCGCACTGATCAATCTTGAGGAACATTGTTGTTGCCAGTAATAAAATGATAATAATAATGACAATAATAATAATAATAATAATAATAATAATAATGATAATGATAATAATAACAAAGATGATAATAATAATAATAATAATAATAATAACAATAATAATCATTATTTTTATCATTATTATTGTTATTATTATTGTTACTATTATTATTATGATGATTATTATTATTATTATTATTATTATTATTATTATATAATAATAATAATAATAATAATAATAATAATAATAATAATAATAATAACAATAATAGGAATATAACAATAACAACAACAACAACAAAAGCAATAATAATAACAATAAGAAGAAGAAGAACTATAAAGACAAGAAGAAGAAGAAGACGATAAGAACACGAAGAAGACACACAAGAAGAAGAAGAAGAAGAAGAAGAAGAAGAAGAAGAAGAAGAAGAAGAAGAAGAAGAAGAAGAAGAAGAAGAAGAAGAAGAAGAAGAAGAAGAAGAAGAAGAAGAAGAAGAAGAAGAAGAAGAAGAAGAAGAAGAAGAAGAAGAAGAAGAAGAAGAAGAAGAAGAAGAAGAAGAAGAAGAAGAAGAAGAAGAAGAAGAAGAAGAAGAAGAAGAAGAAGAAGAAGAAGAAGAAGAAGAAGAAGAAGAAGAAGAAGAAGAAGAAGAAGAAGAAGAAGAAGAAGAAGAAGAAGAAGAAGAAGAAGAAGAAGAAGAAGAAGAAGAAGAAGAAGAAGAAGAAGAAGAAGAAGAAGAAGAAGAAGAAGAAGAAGAAGAAGAAGAAGAAGAAGAAGAAGAAGAAGAAGAAGAAGAAGAAGAAGAAGAAGCTTTAACGCTATCAAAGGAGTGACGATCAATGTACGTATTTCCGGAATTAGTGAAGATAATGAAGAAACAGAATAAGTGTTGGATGAGAAGATGGTTGAACTAGCTTCGAAGATGGGTGGCGATCATCGTCTCCCTGTAAACACCGAGATCGGGATCCACCACTCATTGTTCGGTTCAGCAGTAGGAAGAAGAGGAATGATAGTTTGAGAAAGAAAGCTAAACTGCAGGAGGCCCGTTCCGTGGCAAACTTGAGGCGGATTCACACGTGCCAATTTGCGAATGAAATTACAAGTCGGTAGAGTTTCCGACTGGATAACCAGTCGCAATACAAGACCAACAAAAGTCTTGCTCAGTCGATTTGCGAATTTATTTACGCATTTCTAAAGTATAGGGAGTGCATCTTGTAGTGTAATGATTCTCCTGTAACTTGGCAGTTCCAAACTGTAATTATTCATGATTCTCCTTAACAGAAAGTCCCACTAAGACCCTGGACGAAACATCCCTCACTTCTTCCCAGTGTGTGCAGTCACCAGGTCTCAGTCCAAGTCCTGTTTTTCATCACCTCCTCCACCAATGATTGCCTCTACTGACAACTTGTATAATAACATCATTTCTAATGAACATTTGATTAATGCTCAGGAACAGGATCTCACTTTGGCTAAGCTCAGGCATGTAGCCAGTGAGACAAAGGATATGTCTAAATTGCCTTGTTTTATTATCAGGAAGGAGTCCTGATGCGTCCTTACAGACCTCCTGAACTGAAACTGTTAGATGCCTGACCACAACAACATCACATTGTCATTTGTCTGTAAGACCAGCCAACAAAGAACTAGCTCATGATGGACTGTCATTATTATCTAGGCATCCAGTACCTATGCGAAGGCTCCTCAACATGTTTTGGCCAGGAATGAAATCAAGTTGATGTGTCACTATGTAAAAACATGTCTACATATGTGTCAAATAACAGCCTAGTGCCACGAACAGTCTGTGTCTGTGACTCCTATTCCAGTTCAAACTGAATTCACCGAAACCCTCATACAAATCAGCGTAGGGCCCTGACCCAAACCAAGACTTACCCAAAACACATAGTATGTTAACCCCATGGATCACCACTACCAGGTACCCTGAAACATCCCTCTTAAGAACATCACATCAAAGACCATTGTAAAACACAAAACACCATCAAATCCAAAAAACACAATTCAGTCTGACAAGTGGAGCAATTTCACTAGCCACTTTTTCCAACAGATAGTGAATGAGCTAAACATCGACCATGTTACCTCCTCGGCTTACCACCCCAATCCCAAGGCTGTCTGGAGCGGTTTCACCAAACATTAAAATCCATGATGAAGAAGTATTGCTTGGAGCATCAAGGAGACTGGGATGAAAGTATTCTTTCCTTCTCTTCGCTTTAAGAGAATCTCCTCAAGATTCTTTAGGTTACTCCCTTTTGAATTACTCTATGGTAGACAGATCAGGGGCCTCTCAAAATATTAAAGGATCAATGGTTTACTCAAAATACTCCTTCAAGCCCCAGTGTGTCTGACTACATCAGTAACCTTAAGAATAAAATCAGTGAAGTCAGATCTTTTGCTAAATCAAACTTCCTCAAATCTCAAACTAAAATGCAACAGAATTCTCTTCCCAAATCTGTCATGAGAAGTTTCAAACCAGGAGACAAGGTTTTACTTTTTCTCCCCACTCCAGGCAATGCTCTTCACAGTAAGTTCATGGGACCTTATGTTGTGGCTCAAAAACTAAGTCCATTAAATTATGTGGTCCACACTCCTGACCGTCGTAAGGATTCCCAACTAGTTCATATTAATCTAATGAAACCTTACCACTCCAGAGAACCAGAGGACGACTTGTCTCGCACTGTACCTGTATGTCTGGTAGGGAAGGAGTCTGGTCCTGTGCCCCGAGGAAGAGTCCGACATCGAATTCCTCTTCTCGTCACCTAAAGGACGCCCTCAAACAGCCAAATCATGTCCAACCTTGATGAGGTTTTTCTTTCCTTAACACCTTCACAACAGTCTGATCTTAAAAAGTTATTGCTAGACTTTTCAGAAATCACAGGTGACCTTCCAGGACTTTGTACTACTATCCAACATGATAACATTAATATCTAATGACATCAAGCCTATAAGACAACCAGCCTATCGCATTTCACCCATTAAAAGAGACTTGATGAAAAAAGAGGTAGACTATCTGCTCTGTCATCACCTTGCAGAACCTAGTATATCCCCCTGGGCTTCTCCTGCCTGTTAACATCTAAGCCAGATGGTAGTAGTCGATTTTGCACCGACTACAGGAAATTAAATAAAGTGACGGTGCCAGACTCCTACCCATTGCCCTTGATAGAGGACCTTATAGATAGTATAGGAGTAGCCAAATTTGTAACCACTATAGATTTACTTAAAGGTTACTACCAGATTCCTCTCGGACGAGGCCCGAATAATATCCGCCTTCATCACCCCCTTCGGACTATACCAATACACAGTGATGCCCTTCGGCTTGTCTAATGCTCCCGCCACCTTCCAGAGGGCTATAAATTACATCACCCAGGACTTGGAGGGCAACATCTACTTCACCGACCTGTTCCTGGCGGCACCTTCTCACCTACGGCACGGAGGTCATCAACTTCCTGACATGGACCCCGAGAAGCGCATCGATCCCATGACACGCATCTTCCCCAGAGTCACCAGGTGCACCTTCAGGAAGTTCTCTTCGGGAACCATCGAGACCCACGACACCATGTGTGTGCTGGCGGTAACATCATCAACGAGAAGATCTACATTTTCATCTGGTTCTGGCTGGTCTCTCTACCACCATCACCCTTCTGGCTGGGTATCGCCTCCTCCATCGTCTCCTCCGATACTATATAGAAAAACGAAACTCAGAGAAACAGAAGGTTGCAAAGATATATATATAAAGAAAAACAGAAACGAGGAGGAAAGGAAGAGACACAATGAACTGGTGGCAGAAGCAAGAGAAAAAAATAATGAAAGGTCAGAGGAGGAGAAGGCGGCATTTTTTTGGAGAATTATAGGAGACAGGATAAGGAAATGGTATATAAAAGAGAAAGAAGAGAAAAGAATGGTGCAAGTTTAACTAAAAATTATAAGAACATGAGATTAAAAATGATGCATACAAACATAGATGGGATTTTATCTAGTAAATTAGAATTAAGAGATTACATAAAGAAAGAAGAACCAGATATTGTATGCCTGGTGGAAACAAAGTTAAATGAGGCAATAAAAATACACATAGATAAAAGGTATTATATATGGAGGAGAGACAGAGTGGGTAAAGGAGGAGGAGGAGTCATGATGATGTTAAGGAAGGAGATAGTGGTAAATCAAGTGGAGTTTGGGGAAGGAAAATCAGAAATACTGTATGTTAAGATGCATATTAACAAAAACAGGTTATTTTGGTATTTTCCAGCATTTTATGCACCAAAACTCAGAAAAGCAGGCAAAACATTATATTTCTTATAATGTCTTATTTATGTTTTTCAAATGTTTTATGAAAAAAAAAAAATTATCGATTGAAATTTTTTTTATATTCAAGTCATTTTACATTTTATGCCTCAGAACGATAAAATTGAAGAAAACAAAGCAATATAGAGAAACCAAAGAAAGAGGGAAAAAGCGTTTCTTTTTTTTCGCACCAAAAACACAAAAAAACAGGAAAAACGCATGAATAACACTATATGTTTAAAGAACTTAGAAAGATTAGTTTGTCCTGCCAGAGAAAAGGAGAGATATTAGTTTGACCTGTAAGAAATAAGTATTAATTAGACCTGTAAAAAAAATAATAATAATCTTACTTACACACACACACACACACACACACACACACACACACACACACACACACACACACACACACACACACACGTCTGAGAGATGTTAAAAAATATAGTTTCCCGCAAAGATGTATTGAGACGTGGAACAGTTTAAATGAAGAAGTAGTGTCTACAACGAGTGTGCATACTTTTAAAGTAAGATTGGATAAGTGAAGATATGGAGACGGGGCCACACGAACATAAATCCCAGGCCCTGTAAAATTACAACTAGGTAAATACATATAAACACACACATACATACACACACACACACACACACACACACACACACACAAGATGCTTATTTTAGCCAAAAGTAACCAGGGCATTACTGAAGAAGACTAGATAATTAACATGTACCTGGAAGAGAATGGTTAGCCCTATGCCTAACACCTAACGCCTAGCAAACTGTAATTTGTACTTGACTTTATTCCGAAGGGTTGCTGCAGCAGTGTCAGTCCCACGGTGTGACCTGTGATACGGGTACTCACCTGTAAAGAGGAGAAGGAGGGAGTTAGTGTAGTGTGCTTATCAAAGCTAGTATTTCATTATTAACGGAGATCAGTATAGGAGTCACGTGGTTCAGGTTAATGCTTAGTACTTTATTGCAGTGATAATGAGGCTTAAATAACAACCTCAATTTACCAGATCCAACGCGAGGGTGAATATAAAGCTGAACAAGCAGTTTTCTTGAGTTTTTAATTGAGTGGGATATTGCTTCAAATTAGTTTATGGTAAGCATTGGAGTGGTGCTTATTTGTGAATGATTGTGTGTGTTAGATTTGGTATCAGATTTTTCTTTTCCATTTCAGATTGCACATTTTTGTGTGATAGGGGTGCTAACCTGCAAGACACAATAAAGTGCATTCTTAGGTATGCTGTGACAAACTCCTTGGCTGTGCAATACAACTGCTGTGGCAAAGGAGAGAAACACAGTTTTTACCATCTTGAAGTTGCAGGATACCATTATCAGTAAGTATAGTAGTTCAATTTGTTTGAATCTATTTCTCTATTCTATTCTCTTATGCCTCACTCTCTGCAGGAGTGTCCCATAATGGGGGTAGCTATGGCAGAAGAGCCTCCACCTCCCTCTGTCCATACATTCTCTCCTTGCTTGTTCTAGCACTCCTTTCCCGCTCAAGTAAAATGTTTGAGTGCTGTTTGTTTCATGTAACATATCAGTGATATCTATATAATGTCTTTACAATATAAGTCTTGTATAGATGGTAGTGCAATAGTAAAGTGTTGGTCACGCAACCAAATGTTCAAGTTTTTGGAAACTGTGACCATGTTTAATGAAGAGGTAAATAGAAATTGACTAATATATATATATATATATATATATATATATATATATATATATATATATATATATATATATATATATATATATTTTTTTTTTTTTTTTTTCTAAGAAAGTGTGTGTGCAAGCATCCAGACTATAGGCATAAAACAGCAGCCTCTGTCGAAGTCATTATGAAAGAATGGTTCCACACAGCCAGAGACCGAGATGGAGGGTGATGAAGGAGGGATTTAAGTGTAAACCACTAACAACAGTGTGAACACACACAAATAATAGTGAAGCTTTGCAGGTCACAGCTGTGAGTGTTATGCATGCACCACATAACATATAGCTATAGGTATTCTGTTAATAACTGAACTTTGGAAATGTTTCCCATTTTGTACTCCCTCACCTACACACCTGTGTGACTCAGGAACCCACCATCAGTGAATAAACTCTAGTATACTTACTGTCATGATGCCCTCTACAATATGGTGCTATTATGTGCCTAATACTAGTATACTGAAAGTAGGAATAAACAAAATGGTGGGACCACTACCTTATGGTGCTCTCATCTGCCAATGACTAGTAATAAAACATATATTTCAAAAAGACACTAATTTCAGTCTCACAGGTTTTGAAGGGTAGTTTAATGGTCCTATTGACAGATTAGTATGATATCTTCTCTATCAACAGCACAAAAACTCTTACGAATAAGGCTTGTCCTATCTGTGGGCTTTGAAAATTGTGGCAACATACCCTATATTTTAAAAAGATTCTAATTTCAGTCTCACAGGTTTTGAAGGGTAGTTTAATGGCCCTATTGACAGATTAGTATGATATCTTCTCTATCAACAGCACAAAAACTCTTACGAAAAAGGCTTGTCATATCTGTGGGCTTTGAAAATTGTGGCAACATACCCTATATTTTAAAAAGATTCTAATTTCAGTCACTCGGGTTTTTAAGGGTAGTCTCACCTCGGTGGCCATATAACCTATATTTTCAAAAGACTATTGTTTCAGTTACACAGGTTTTTAAGGGTAATCTGATAGTTCTATTAACTTAACATAAATTAACATAACATAACATAAATAATAGGGCCACCAGGGCCCATCTACTTTATCCTGTATCAGTCGCACAGCGACCTCGTCATCAGTACTTAAAGATACACTTACAAGTACACAATACATTATATACTAATTCTAAATGTTTGGCCCATTAACAGGGCTAAGTCCTGCAGCGAATTCCTCTACAATCTGTGATCCCCATGTCTT
>NC_059290.1:9569639-9575919 GCF_017591435.1 Portunus trituberculatus
AAAAAAAAAAAATTATCGATTGAAAATTTTTTTATATTCAAGTCATTTTACATTTTTATGCCTCAGAACGATAAAATTGATGAAAACAAAGCAATATAGAGAAACCAAAGAAAGAGGGAAAAAGCGTTTCTTTTTTTTTTCGCACCAAAACACAAAAAAACAGGAAAAACGCATGAATAACACTATATGTTTAAAGAACTTAGAAAGATTAGTTTGTCCTGCCAGAGAAAAGGAGAGATATTAGTTTGACCTGTAAGAAATAAGTATTAATTAGACCTGTAAAAAAAATAATAATAATCTTACTTACACACACACACACACACACACACACACACACACACACACACACGTCTGAGAGATGTTAAAAAATATAGTTTCCCGCAGAGATGTATTGAGACGTGGAACAGTTTAAATGAAGAAGTAGTGTCTACAACGAGTGTGCATACTTTTAAAGTAAGATTGGATAAGTGAAGATATGGAGACGGGGCCACACGAACATAAATCCCAGGCCCTGTAAAATTACAACTAGGTAAATACAACTAGGTAAATACATATAAACACACACATACATACACACACACACACACACACACACACACACACACACACACACACAAGACGCTTATTTTAGCCAAAAGTAACCAGGGCATTACTGAAGAAGACTAGATAATTAACATGTACCTGGAAGAGAATGGTTAGCCCTATGCCTAACACCTAACGCCTAGCAAACTGTAATTTGTACTTGACTTTATTCCGAAGGGTTGCTGCAGCGGTGTCAGTCCCACGGTGTGACCTGTGATACGGGTACTCACCTGTAAAGAGGAGAAGGAGGGAGTTAGTGTAGTGTGCTTATCAAAGCTAGTATTTCATTATTAACGGAGATCAGTATAGGAGTCACGTGGTTCAGGTTAATGCTTAGTACTTTATTGCAGTGATAATGAGGCTTAAATAACAACCTCAATTTACCAGATCCAACGCGAGGGTGAATATAAAGCTGGACAAGCAGTTTTCTTGAGTTTTTAATTGAGTGGGATATTGCTTCAAATTAGTTTATGGTAAGCATTGGAGTGGTGCTTATTTGTGAATGATTGTGTGTGTTAGATTTGGTATCAGATTTTTCTTTTCCATTTCAGATTGCACATTTTTGTGTGATAGGGGTGCTAACCTGCAAGACACAATAAAGTGCATTCTTAGGTATGCTGTGACAAACTCCTTGGCTGTGCAATACAACTGCTGTGGCAAAGGAGAGAAACACAGTTTTTACCATCTTGAAGTTGCAGGATACCATTATCAGTAAGTATAGTAGTTCAATTTGTTTGAATCTATTTCTCTATTCTATTCTCTTATGCCTCACTCTCTGCAGGAGTGTCCCATAACGGGGTAGCTATGGCAGAAGAGCCTCCACCTCCCTCTGTCCATACATTCTCTCCTTGCTTGTTCTAGCACTCCTTTCCCACTCAAGTAAAATGTTTGAGTGCTGTTTGTTTCATGTAACATATCAGTGATATCTATATAATGTCTTTACAATATAAGTCTTGTATAGATGGTAGTGCAATAGTAAAGTGTTGGTCACGCAACCAAATGTTCAAGTTTTTGGAAACTGTGACCATATTTAATGAAGAGGTAAATAGAAATTGACTAATATTTTTTTTTTTTTTTTTTTTATATATATATATATATATATATATATATATATATATTTTTTTTTTTTTTTTTCTAAGAAAGTGTGTGTGCAAGCATCCAGACTATAGGCATAAAACAGCAGCCTCTGTCGAAGTCATTATGAAAGAATGGTTCCACACAGCCAGAGACCGAGATGGAGGGTGATGAAGGAGGGATTTAAGTGTAAACCACTAACAACAGTGTGAACACACACAAATAATAGTGAAGCTTTGCAGGTCACAGCTGTGAGTGTTATGCATGCACCACATAACATATAGCTATAGGTATTCTGTTAATAACTGAACTTTGGAAATGTTTCCCATTTTGTACTCCCTCACCTACACACCTGTGTGACTCAGGAACCCACCATCAGTGAATAAACTCTAGTATACTGTCATGATGCCCTCTACAATATGGTGCTATTATGTGCCTAATACTAGTATACTGAAAGTAGGAATAAACAAAATGGTGGGACCACTACCTTATGGTGCTCTCATCTGCCAATGACTAGTAATAAAACATATATTTCAAAAAGACACTAATTTCAGTCTCACAGGTTTTGAAGGGTAGTTTAATGGTCCTATTGACAGATTAGTATGATATCTTCTCTATCAACAGCACAAAAACTCTTACGAATAAGGCTTGTCCTATCTGTGGGCTTTGAAAATTGTGGCAACATACCCTATATTTTAAAAAGATTCTAATTTCAGTCTCACAGGTTTTGAAGGGTAGTTTAATGGCCCTATTGACAGATTAGTATGATATCTTCTCTATCAACAGCACAAAAACTCTTACGAAAAAGGCTTGTCATATCTGTGGGCTTTGAAAATTGTGGCAACATACCCTATATTCTAAAAGATTCTAATTTCAGTCACTCGGGTTTTAAGGGTAGTCTCACCTCGGTGGCCATATAACCTATATTTTCAAAAGACTATTGTTTCAGTTACACAGGTTTTTAAGGGTAATCTGATAGTTCTATTAACTTAACATAAATTAACATAACATAACATAACAAATAATAGGGCCACCAGGGCCCATCTACTTTATCCTGTATCAGTCGCACAGCGACCTCGTCATCAGTACTTAAAGATACACTTACAAGTACACAATACATTATATACTAATTCTAAATATTTGGCCCATTAACAGGGCTAAGTCCTGCAGCGAATTCCTCTACAATCTGTGATCCCCATGTCTTGTTTAACTATAGTAAATTTCTTATAAAACTATCATGCAGCGCTATACATAACTATAAATCTAATAAATTTAAGTGCTTATCTAATCTGTTTTAAACATTGTCAAACTAGTGCTATTTACAACCCTCTCTGGCAATGCATTCCAGAAGTCTACCACCTATGACTAAAGAAATATTTTCTTATATCTAACCTGCAGCCTTGTTTTCTAATCTTCCTGCCATGATTTCTAGTCCTACACATACTCAAACACACTCAAAACACACCCAAACAGACTCAAACACACCCAAAGACACCTCAATATACCCAAACATACCAAAACACATGAAACACACTCCCAAACACACCTGAATATATCCAAACATACCAAAACACATCTAAACACACTCAAAACACATCCAAAACACCTCAAAACACACCCCAAATGCTCCCAAGAACCCCAAAACACACCAAACACACTCAAAACACACCCAAACAGACACAAAACACACCCAAATGCATCCAAACACACTCACTCGCACCTCTTCCTTTTGTGTGAGTCCGTAATACACTTCCTTGATCTGGGAGAAGGTGGTGATGGCGGTGGACAAAACGGGTGTGGTGTTTTTAAAGGCCGTTTTAATCTCCATCCTTGACTTCAAATAAATCAGCGTGTCGTTTTCTGCGGACCTGCAAATGTTTGGTTAGGTTAGATTAGGTCAGTTAAAAATAAATAAATCAATAAATAAAATTACAAGGTTAGGTTAGACTGAGAGAAGAATATGACATTCAAACAACAAGATCGCATAGTAAAAATCTGAGGAAGGGAAGGTGTCTGGGAGATGTTAAAAAGATATAGTTTCCCGCAAAGATGTGTGAGACGTGGAACAGTTTGGGTGAAGAAGTGGTGTTAGCAACGAGTGTCCAGAGCTTAAAGAAAAATTGGATAAGTGTAGATATGGAGACAGGGCCACACCAGCGTAAAGCCCAGGCCCTGGAAAACTACACCTAGGTAAACACACACACACACACACACACACACACACACACACACACACACACACACACACACACACACACATATAAAACCATGTTTATCAAACTTATTACGCTTCTACTCCTGGGTTACAGAAGGACTGGAAAGCAGAGACGGATGATGGACACAGTATACCTGGATGTAAAAAGGTTTTGATAAAGTCCCGCATGGAAGACTATTTTGGGAAGTAGAGAACATAGGAGGACTGTGAGGAACCGTGCTCCAATGGACAAGAGATTATTTGAAGGATAGGGAAATGAAAACTGTGATCAGAGATACATACTCATCTTGGGGTTAAGTAACCAGCAGAGTGCCACAAGGGTCAGTGTTAGCCCCCATTATGTTTCAGATTTATGTAAACGACATTCACATTAGAGTAATCAGTTCTATTAATATATTTGGTGATGATGTAGAGCTGCTAAGAGTTATCAAAACCAGGGAGGACTGTTTGCTGTTACAGAAAGATAGAAACAAGATTTATGAGTGGAGTAAGAGAAGACCGGTAAGGAACTATTTGATGAGAGAGGAAAAAATAATGAAGACTAAAGAGGAAAAAGATCTGGGAGTGATTATACAGGAAAATCTGAACCCCTAAAAACCCATAAGTAAGATATTTGGATTATCATATCAATACAACAAGGTAAATACTTCAAAGACAACCTATAGCTTACAATATCCTCAAAATTTCAAGTCATAAATTTTATAACTTTGTTTTTAAATAAATTTTTCAAATCTGGATCACAGCATGCCCTTAAATTGTTGAAAATGTAAGAGAAAACAGGAAAAAATATTAGGAAAAACATTAAAAAAACATGAACAGAACTGCAAAAGAAAGGGAGGGAATAGTACTGGGGTTGTTGCACTAGGTTAGGCTGGGATGGGCTGGGAATTATTGAAAAAGAGAGGAAAAAAAAAAAAAAAAAAAATATATATATATATATATATATATATATATATATATATATATATATATATATATATATATATATATATATATATCATAGTTTGGTGCAGAGTGTTTGGACCTGCCAGGGAGAGAGAGGGAGTGGTTATCGGGTGCTACATTAGGTTAGGTTGGGAAAAAGGCCGAGGTTGTTGAAAAGTAAGAAAGAAAAAAATAAATAAATAAATGAAGTTACACCACCTGCTAGTGTTTCAACATGCAGATGAGACACACATCCAAACATCACCCAAACACATCTTAAACACACCCAAAACACACTCAAAACCCCCCCAAAAACATACCTAAATACCCCAAACACACACCCAAATATCCCCAAAACCCCAAAACACTCAAACACCACAAAACACACCCAAACCCCAAAAACACCCTTTCACCCCAAACACCCCAAAACCAAAAACACACCCAAACCCCTCCAGTTTTACAGGGATGTTTGATGATCTATTGACAGATTAACATGATATCTAGCAAATCAAAAGCAGAAACAGAAACACTCTTAAGAACAAACTTCCTCCTAACTGTGGACTTTGAAAACAGTGGTCGCCTAAGTTGTATTTCTAAAAGACACTTGTTTCAACACTACTATTTCAATCACTGCAAAACCAACCCTCAAAAATATGTGCCCTCAGCGCTTTACAAATCAGAATCACACGGGTTTTTAAGGGAGGTTTGATGGATGTATTGACAGATTACATTGATATCAACCTTATCAAAGATAGATATCATGCACAGACCACTTAAAACCCTTAAAACTAAACTAAAACACACTCAATACACCATACAACAACTCAAAATTCCCTAACCGCACTCAGAACACACCCATATATTCAAACACCCTCTACACCACACTCAAGTTAAGTAAAATATACTTAAAACATCTAACACACACTGAAAACACACAAAATACACCCAAAACACCCTGCAACACTACCAAACACACTCAAAATACTTTAGATATAACCCAAAAACACAAAATGCGTTATAAAGAACAGTAACATTAAAAGGGACTTACCTAAATATTGTGGCTTGGCTCCTCCTCTTCTTCCACTTCCATTTTTCCTTTCTTCTTCGTCCTCTTCCTTTGTTCTTTCTTCTCCTGCTCCCATCTACACGCCTGAGCCTAGAAACACATCAAAACACTTAGAAAACACTAGATATTAGGCAAAATATTGAGGAAGTGGAGGGAGAGTACCTATTGTGGCTTGCTTGCTCCCCCACTTATTCCTCCCTTTCTCATTCCTTCCTCCTCACCCTCCTTTATCTCTCTTTCCTTCTTCCTTCTGCTACTAATATCTACACACCTGAGCCAAGAAACACAGGAAAACACGTAGAAATCACTAGATATTAGGCAAAATATCGACGAACTGGGCGGTAGGGAGGGAGCTTACTTTTTTATGACTTGATAGATACTTTAATTAGTATCCAAACCATCAAAACATCTCCTGCTTA
>NC_059290.1:9576419-9581419 GCF_017591435.1 Portunus trituberculatus
ATCAGTAAGTATAGTAGTTCAATTTGTTTGAATCTATTTCTCTATTCTATTCTCTTATGCCTCACTCTCTGCAGGAGTGTCCCATAACGGGTAGCTATGGCAGAAGAGCCTCCACCTCCCTCTGTCCATACATTCTCTCCTTGCTTGTTCTAGCACTCCTTTCCCACTCAAGTAAAATGTTTGAGTGCTGTTTGTTTCATGTAACATATCAGTGATATCTATATAATGTCTTTACAATATAAGTCTTGTATAGATGGTAGTGCAATAGTAAAGTGTTGGTCACGCAACCAAATGTTCAAGTTTTTGGAAACTGTGACCATATTTAATGAAGAGGTAAATAGAAATTGACTAATATTTTTTTTTTTTTTTTTTTTTCTAAGAAAGTGTGTGTGCAAGCATCCAGACTATAGGCATAAAACAGCAGCCTCTGTCGAAGTCATTATGAAAGAATGGTTCCACACAGCCAGAGACCGAGATGGAGGGTGATGAAGGAGGGATTTAAGTGTAAACCACTAACAACAGTGTGAACACACACAAATAATAGTGAAGCTTTGCAGGTCACAGCTGTGAGTGTTATGCATGCACCACATAACATATAGCTATAGGTATTCTGTTAATAACTGAACTTTGGAAATGTTTCCCATTTTGTACTCCCTCACCTACACACCTGTGTGACTCAGGAACCCACCATCAGTGAATAAACTCTAGTATACTGTCATGATGCCCTCTACAATATGGTGCTATTATGTGCCTAATACTAGTATACTGAAAGTAGGAATAAACAAAATGGTGGGACCACTACCTTATGGTGCTCTCATCTGCCAATGACTAGTAATAAAACATATATTTCAAAAAGACACTAATTTCAGTCTCACAGGTTTTGAAGGGTAGTTTAATGGTCCTATTGACAGATTAGTATGATATCTTCTCTATCAACAGCACAAAAACTCTTACGAATAAGGCTTGTCCTATCTGTGGGCTTTGAAAATTGTGGCAACATACCCTATATTTTAAAAAGATTCTAATTTCAGTCTCACAGGTTTTGAAGGGTAGTTTAATGGCCCTATTGACAGATTAGTATGATATCTTCTCTATCAACAGCACAAAAACTCTTACGAAAAAGGCTTGTCATATCTGTGGGCTTTGAAAATTGTGGCAACATACCCTATATTTTAAAAGATTCTAATTTCAGTCACTCGGGTTTTAAGGGTAGTCTCACCTCGGTGGCCATATAACCTATATTTTCAAAAGACTATTGTTTCAGTTACACAGGTTTTTAAGGGTAATCTGATAGTTCTATTAACTTAACATAAATTAACATAACATAACATAACAAATAATAGGGCCACCAGGGCCCATCTACTTTATCCTGTATCAGTCGCACAGCGACCTCGTCATCAGTACTTAAAGATACACTTACAAGTACACAATACATTATATACTAATTCTAAATATTTGGCCCATTAACAGGGCTAAGTCCTGCAGCGAATTCCTCTACAATCTGTGATCCCCATGTCTTGTTTAACTATAGTAAATTTCTTATAAAAACTATCATGCAGCGCTATACATAACTATAAATCTAATAAATTTAAGTGCTTATCTAATCTGTTTTTAAACATTGTCAAACTAGTGCTATTTACAACCCTCTCTGGCAATGCATTCCAGAAGTCTACCACCCTATGACTAAAGAAATATTTTCTTATATCTAACCTGCAGCCTTGTTTTCTAATCTTCCTGCCATGATTTCTAGTCCTACACATACTCAAACACACTCAAAACACACCCAAACAGACTCAAACACACCCAAAGACACCTCAATATACCCAAACATACCAAAACACATGAAACACACTCCCAAACACACCTGAATATATCCAAACATACCAAAACACATCTAAACACACTCAAAACACATCCAAAACACCTCAAAACACACCCCAAATGCTCCCAAGAACCCCAAAACACACCAAACACACTCAAAACACACCCAAACAGACACAAAACACACCCAAATGCATCCAAACACACTCACTCGCACCTCTTCCTTTTGTGTGAGTCCGTAATACACTTCCTTGATCTGGGAGAAGGTGGTGATGGCGGTGGACAAAACGGGTGTGGTGTTTTTAAAGGCCGTTTTAATCTCCATCCTTGACTTCAAATAAATCAGCGTGTCGTTTTCTGCGGACCTGCAAATGTTTGGTTAGGTTAGATTAGGTCAGTTAAAAATAAATAAATCAATAAATAAAATTACAAGGTTAGGTTAGACTGAGAGAAGAATATGACATTCAAACAACAAGATCGCATAGTAAAAATCTGAGGAAGGGAAGGTGTCTGGGAGATGTTAAAAAGATATAGTTTCCCGCAAAGATGTGTGAGACGTGGAACAGTTTGGGTGAAGAAGTGGTGTTAGCAACGAGTGTCCAGAGCTTAAAGAAAAATTGGATAAGTGTAGATATGGAGACAGGGCCACACCAGCGTAAAGCCCAGGCCCTGGAAAACTACACCTAGGTAAACACACACACACACACACACACACACACACACACACACACACACACACACACACACACACACACACACACACACTCACACATATAAAACCATGTTTATCAAACTTATTACGCTTCTACTCCTGGGTTACAGAAGGACTGGAAAGCAGAGACGGATGATGGACACAGTATACCTGGATGTAAAAAGGTTTTGATAAAGTCCCGCATGGAAGACTATTTTGGGAAGTAGAGAACATAGGAGGACTGTGAGGAACCGTGCTCCAATGGACAAGAGATTATTTGAAGGATAGGGAAATGAAAACTGTGATCAGAGATACATACTCATCTTGGGGTTAAGTAACCAGCAGAGTGCCACAAGGGTCAGTGTTAGCCCCCATTATGTTTCAGATTTATGTAAACGACATTCACATTAGAGTAATCAGTTCTATTAATATATTTGGTGATGATGTAGAGCTGCTAAGAGTTATCAAAACCAGGGAGGACTGTTTGCTGTTACAGAAAGATAGAAACAAGATTTATGAGTGGAGTAAGAGAAGACCGGTAAGGAACTATTTGATGGGAGAGGAAAAAATAATGAAGACTAAAGAGGAAAAAGATCTGGGAGTGATTATACAGGAAAATCTGAACCCCTAAAAACCCATAAGTAAGATATTTGGATTATCATATCAATACAACAAGGTAAATACTTCAAAGACAACCTATAGCTTACAATATCCTCAAAATTTCAAGTCATAAATTTTATAACTTTGTTTTTAAATAAATTTTTCAAATCTGGATCACAGCATGCCCTTAAATTGTTGAAAATGTAAGAGAAAACAGGAAAAAATATTAGGAAAAACATTAAAAAAACATGAACAGAACTGCAAAAGAAAGGGAGGGAATAGTACTGGGGTTGTTGCACTAGGTTAGGCTGGGATGGGCTGGGAATTATTGAAAAAAAGAGGAAAAAAAAAAAAAAAAAAAAAAAAAAAATATATATATATATATATATATATATATATATATATATATATATATATATATATATATATATATATATACATATATGATATCATAGTTTGGTGCAGAGTGTTTGGACCTGCCAGGGAGAGAGAGGGAGTGGTTATCGGGTGCTACATTAGGTTAGGTTGGGAAAAAGGCCGAGGTTGTTGAAAAGTAAGAAAGAAAAAAATAAATAAATAAATGAAGTTACACCACCTGCTAGTGTTTCAACATGCAGATGAGACACACATCCAAACATCACCCAAACACATCTTAAACACACCCAAAACACACTCAAAACCCCCCCAAAAACATACCTAAATACCCCAAACACACACCCAAATATCCCCAAAACCCCAAAACACTCAAACACCACAAAAACACACCCAAACCCCAAAAAACACCCTTTCACCCCAAACACCCCCAAAAACCAAAAAACACACCCAAACCCCTCCAGTTTTACAGGGATGTTTGATGATCTATTGACAGATTAACATGATATCTAGCAAATCAAAAGCAGAAACAGAAACACTCTTAAGAACAAACTTCCTCCTAACTGTGGACTTTGAAAACAGTGGTCGCCTAAGTTGTATTTCTAAAAGACACTTGTTTCAACACTACTATTTCAATCACTGCAAAACCAACCCTCAAAAATATGTGCCCTCAGCGCTTTACAAATCAGAATCACACGGGTTTTTAAGGGAGGTTTGATGGATGTATTGACAGATTACATTGATATCAACCTTATCAAAGATAGATATCATGCACAGACCACTTAAAACCCTTAAAACTAAACTAAAACACACTCAATACACCATACAACAACTCAAAATTCCCTAACCGCACTCAGAACACACCCATATATTCAAACACCCTCTACACCACACTCAAGTTAAGTAAAATATACTTAAAACATCTAACACACACTGAAAACACACAAAATACACCCAAAACACCCTGCAACACTACCAAACACACTCAAAATACTTTAGATATAACCCAAAAACACAAAAATGCGTTATAAAGAACAGTAACATTAAAAAGGGGACTTACCTAAATATTGTGGCTTGGCTCCTCCTCTTCTTCCACTTCCATTTTTCCTTTCTTCTTCGTCCTCTTCCTTTGTTCTTTCTTCTCCTGCTCCCATCTACACGCCTGAGCCTAGAAACACATCAAAACACTTAGAAAACACTAGATATTAGGCAAAATATTGAGGAAGTGGAGGGAGAGTACCTATTGTGGCTTGCTTGCTCCCCCACTTATTCCTCCCTTTCTCATTCCTTCCTCCTCACCCTCCTTTATCTCTCTTTCCTTCTTCCTTCTGCTACTAATATCTACACACCTGAGCCAAGAAACACAGGAAAACACGTAGAAATCACTAGATATTAGGCAAAATATCGACGAACTGGGCGGTAGGGAGGGAGCTTACTTTTTTATGACTTGATAGATACTTTAATTAGTATCCAAACCATCAAAACATCTCCTGCTTAACTAGTTTTAAAAAACTGT
>NC_059290.1:9583217-9589934 GCF_017591435.1 Portunus trituberculatus
TGTGTGTGTGTGTGTGTGTGTGTGTGTGTGTGTGTAATAATAATAGTAATAAAGGGTTTATTGAGACAAGCAGCTCTGTAGCTGAAAATAAACATTTTACAGGAGAAATATCCTAATATTACATGCTTAAAATTCATCACAAATTTAGTCAGTGTCCACGAGTTAATTATTTTGATTATTGTGGGCACTGCACTATTTTTGTATGTGTGTATCCGGGCCGGGCACGTATGGGGAGCGGCTTCTGGTGGCGGACACTGTGGCTGGGAAGGGGAGCTGCCGGAGGGAGTAGGCTCCTGTGGCGCCAGTGGAGAAGCTTTGTGGCAAGCTGGTGGAGGAGGTGTTGGTAGCGAGTGTGAAGGGTGGTGAGGTGTAGGGTGTGGAGGGCCTCCTGGTAGGTAGTGTAGTCGTGTGTGTGTGTGTGTTTCCTAAGATTAAGCTTTGTGTATTGTTTGGGTGGTAGCTTTAAGATAACTTTGTTATTTTCTTTAGTTTGCTTGTTTGTTTGTTTTATTTTGTGAGTTACTGTGATAATAATATTGTGTGTGTGTGTGTGTGTGTGTGTCTGTCTTGTCTGTGTGGGCGTTGGGGACAGATAGAGAGGATGTTAGAAGAAAACGATCACGCGAAATTTTGGCAAGCGATTAACTGGGCCAGGGAACTAATGGTTTTGTTTTACATTAATTCTCTTTCACTCGTTAACATTTGGTTTTAGGTCAGTGTTGGATGCCTGAGAAGAGAGTTTATATTGTCTAATATTTTTCGAAAGAAATATAAAGTGGAAATGGCTGGATGTTTTGGCAGCGTTATAAGTGGAAATGTTTATATACATTTTATATACTTAATTTAGACAGTTTTTTAAAACTAGTTAAGCAGGAGATGTTTTGATGGTTTGGATACTAATTAAAGTATCTATCAAGTCATAAAAAAGTAAGCTCCCTCCCTACCGCCCAGTTCGTCGATATTTTGCCTAATATCTAGTGATTTCTACGTGTTTTCCTGTGTTTCTTGGCTCAGGTGTGTAGATATTAGTAGCAGAAGGAAGAAGGAAAGAGAGATAAAGGAGGGTGAAGAGGAAGGAATGAGAAAGGGAGGAATAAGTGGAGGAGCAGGCAAGCCACAATAGGTACTCTCCCTCCACTTCCTCAATATTTTGCCTAATATCTCGTGTTTTCTAAGTGTTTTGATGTGTTTCTAGGCTCAGGCGTGTAGATGGGAGCAGGAGAAGAAAGAACAAAGGAAGAGGACGAAGAAGAAAGGAAAAATGGAAGTGGAAGAAGAGGAGGAGCCAAGCCACAATATTTAGGTAAGTCCCTTTTAATGTTACTGTTCTTTATAACGCATTTTGTGTTTTTGGGTTATATCTAAAAGTATTTTGAGTGTGTTTGGTAGTGTTGCAGGGTGTTTTGGGTGTATTTTGTGTGTTTTCAGTGTGTGTTAGATGTTTTAAGTATATTTTACTTATCTTGAGTGTGGTGTAGAGGGTGTTTGAATATATGGGTGTGTTCTGAGTGCGGTTAGGGAATTTTGAGTTGTTGTATGGTGTATTGAGTGTGTTTTAGTTTAGTTTTAAGGGTTTTAAGTGGTCTGTGCATGATATCTATCTTTGATAAGGTTGATATCAATGTAATCTGTCAATACATCCATCAAACCTCCCTTAAAAACCCGTGTGATTCTGATTTGTAAAGCGCAGAGGGCACATATTTTTGAGGGTTGGTTTTTGCGAGTGATTGAAATAGTAGTGTTGAAACAAGTGTCTTTTAGAAATACAACTTAGGCGACCACTGTTTTTCAAAGTCCACAGTTAGGAGGAAGTTTGTTCTTAAGAGTGTTTCTGTTTCTGCTTTTGATTTGCTAGATATCATGTTAATCTGTCAATAGATCATCAAACATCCCTGCAAAACTGGAGGGGTTTGGGTGTGTTTTTTTTGGTTTTTTGGGGTGTTTGGGGTGAAAGGGTGTTTTTCTGGGGTTTGGGTGTGTTTTTGTGGTGTTTGAGTGTTTTGGGGTTTTGGGGATATTTGGGTGTGTGTTTGGGGTATTTAGGTATGTTTTTTGGGGGGTTTTGAGTGTGTTTTGGGTGTGTTTAAGATGTGTTTGGGTGATGTTTGGATGTGTGTCTCATCTGCATGTTGAAACACTAGCAGGTGGTGTAACTTCATTTATTTATTTATTTTTTTTTCTTTCTTACTTTTCAACAACCTCTGCCTTTTTCCCAACCTAACCTAATGTAGCACCCGATAACCACTCCCTCTCTCTCCCTGGCAGGTCCAAACACTCTGCACCAAACTATGATATCATATATATATATATATATATATATATATATATATATATATATATATATATATATATATATATATATATATATTTTTTTTTTTTTTTTTTTTTTTATTATGTATATTTATTTTTTCCTCTTTTTTTCAATAATTCCCAGCCCATCCCAGCCTAACCTAGTGCAACAACCCCAGTACTATTCCCTCCCTTTCTTTTGCAGTTCCATTCATGTTTTTTTAATGTTTTTCCTAATATTTTTTCCTGTTTTCTCTTACATTTTCAACAATTTAAGGGCATGCTGTGATCCAGATTTGAAAAATTTATTTAAAAACAAAGTTATAAAATTTATGACTTGAAATTTTGAGGATATTGTAAGCTATAGGTTGTCTTTGAAGTATTTACCTTGTTGTATTGATATGATAATCCAAATATCTTACTTATGGGTTTTAGGGTTCAGATTTTCCTGTATAATCACTCCCAGATCTTTTTCCTCTTTAGTCTTCATTATTTTTTCCTCTCCCATCAAATAGTTCCTTACCGGTCTTCTCTTACTCTTTCCAAGTTCCATTACATGGTATTTGTTGACATTAAACTCCAATTTCCACTCCACTCATAAATCTTGTTTCTATCTTTCTGTAACAGCAAACAGTCCTCCCTGGTTTTGATAACTCTTAGCAGCTCTACATCATCACCAAACATATTAATAGAACTGATTACTGTAATGTGAATGTCGTTTACATAAATCTGAAACATAATGGGGGCTAACACTGACCCTTGTGGCACTCTGCTGGTTACTTAACCCCAAGATGAGTATGTATCTCTGATCACAGTTCTCATTTCCCTATCCTTCAAATAATCTCTTGTCCATTGGAGCACGGTTCCTCACAGTCCTCCTACGTTCTCTACTTCCCAAAATAGTCTTCCATGCGGGACTTTATCAAAACCTTTTTATATCCAGGTATACTGTGTCCATCATCCGTCTCTGCTTTCCAGTCCTTCTGTAACCCAGGAGTAGAAGCGTAATAAGTTTGATAAAAATGGCTTTATATGTGTGTGTGTGTGTGTGTGTGTGTGTGTGATTTACCTAGGTGTAGTTTTCCAGGCTTTACGCTGGTGTGGCCCTGTTTCCATATCTACACTTATCCAATTTTTCTTTAAGCTCTGCACACTCGTTGCTAACACCACTTCTTCACCCAAACTGTTCCACGTCTCACACATCTTTGCGGGAAACTATATCTTTTTAACATCTCCCAGACATCTTCCCTTCCTCAGCTTTTTACTATGCGATCTTGTTGTTTGAATGTCATATTCTTCTCTCAGTCTAACCTAACCTTGTAATTTTATTTATTGATTTATTTATTTTTAACTGACCTAATCTAACCTAACCAAACATTTGCAGGTCCGCAGAAAACGACACGCTGATTTATTTGAAGTCAAGGATGGAGATTAAAACGGCCTTTAAAAACACCACACCCGTTTTGTCCACCGCCATCACCACCTTCTCCCAGATCAAGGAAGTGTATTACGGACTCACACAAAAGGAAGAGGTGCGAGTGAGTGTGTTTGGATGCATTTGTGTGTGTTTTGTGTCTGTTTGGGTGTGTTTTGAGTGTGTTTGGTGTGTTTTGGGGTTCTTGGGAGCATTTGGGATGTGTTTTGAGGTGTTTTGGATGTGTTTTGAGTGTGTTTAGATGTGTTTTGGTATGTTTGGATATATTCAGGTGTGTTTGAGTGTGTTTGGGAGTGTGTTTCATGTGTTTTGGTATGTTTGGGTATATTGAGGTGTCTTTGGGTGTGTTTGAGTCTGTTTGGGTGTGTTTTGAGTGTGTTTGGGTGTGTTTGAGTATGTGTAAGACTAGAAATCATGGCAGGAAGATTAGAAAACAAGGCTGCAGGTTAGATATAAGAAAATATTTCTTTAGTCATAGGGTGGTAGACTTCTGGAATGCATTGCCAGAGAGGGTTGTAAATAGCACTAGTTTGACAATGTTTAAAAACAGATTAGATAAGCACTTAAATTTATTAGATTTATAGTTATGTATAGTGCTGCATGATAGTTTTTATAAGAAATTTACTATAGTTAAACAAGACATGGGGATCACAGATTGTAGAGGAATTCGCTGCAGGACTTAGCCCTGTTAATGGGCCAAATATTTAGAATTAGTATATAATGTATTGTGTACTTGTAAGTGTATCTTTAAGTACTGATGACGAGGTCGCTGTGCGACTGATACAGGATAAAGTAGATGGGCCCTGGTGGCCCTAATATTTATGTTATGTTATGTTAATTTATGTTAAGTTAATAGAACTATCAGATTACCCTTAAAAACCTGTGTAACTGAAACAATAGTCTTTTGAAAATATAGGTTATATGGCCACCGAGGTGAGACTACCCTTAAAACCCGAGTGACTGAAATTAGAATCTTTTAAAATATAGGGTATGTTGCCACAATTTTCAAAGCCCACAGATATGACAAGCCTTTTTCGTAAGAGTTTTTGTGCTGTTGATAGAGAAGATATCATACTAATCTGTCAATAGGGCCATTAAACTACCCTTCAAAACCTGTGAGACTGAAATTAGAATCTTTTTAAAATATAGGGTATGTTGCCACAATTTTCAAAGCCCACAGATAGGACAAGCCTTTTTCGTAAGAGTTTTTGTGCTGTTGATAGAGAAGATATCATACTAATCTGTCAATAGGACCATTAAACTACCCTTCAAAACCTGTGAGACTGAAATTAGTGTCTTTTTGAAATATATGTTTTATTACTAGTCATTGGCAGATGAGAGCACCATAAGGTAGTGGTCCCACCATTTTGTTTATTCCTACTTTCAGTATACTAGTATTAGGCACATAATAGCACCATATTGCAGAGGGCAACATGACAGTATACTAGAGTTTATTCACTGATGGTGGGTTCCTGAGTCACACAGGTGTGTAGGTGAGGGAGTACAAAATGGGAAACATTTCCAAAGTTCAGTTATTAACAGAATACCTATAGCTATATGTTATGTGGTGCATGCATAACACTCACAGCTGTGACCTGCAAAGCTTCACTATTATTTGTGTGTGTTCACACTGTTGTTAGTGGTTTACACTTAAATCCCTCCTTCATCACCCTCCATCTCGGTCTCTGGCTGTGTGGAACCATTCTTTCATAATGACTTCGACAGAGGCTGCTGCTGTTTTATGCCTATAGTCTGGATGCTTGCACACACACTTTCTTAGAAAAAAAAAAAAAAAAAAAATATTAGTCAATTTCTATTTACCTCTTCATTAAATATGGTCACAGTTTCCAAAAACTTGAACATTTGGTTGCATGACCAACACTTTACTATTGCACTACCATCTATACAAGACTTATATTGTAAAGACATTATATAGATATCACTGATATGTTACATGAAACAAACAGCACTCAAACATTTTACTTGAGTGGGAAAGGAGTGCTAGAACAAGCAAGGAGAGAATGTATGGACAGAGGGAGGTGGAGGCTCTTCTGCCATAGCCACCCGTTATGGGACACTCCTGCAGAGAGTGAGGCATAAGAGAATAGAATAGAGAAATAGATTCAAACAAATTGAACTACTATACTTACTGATAATGGTATCCTGCAACTTCAAGATGGTAAAAACTGTGTTTCTCTCCTTTGCCACAGCAGTTGTATTGCACAGCCAAGGAGTTTGTCACAGCATACCTAAGAATGCACTTTATTGTGTCTTGCAGGTTAGCACCCCTATCACACAAAAATGTGCAATCTGAAATGGAAAAGAAAAATCTGATACCAAATCTAACACACACAATCATTCACAAATAATCACCACTCCAATGCTTACCATAAACTAATTTGAAGTAATATCCCACTCAATTCAAAACTCAAGAAAACTGCTTGTTCAGCTTTATATTCACCCTCGCGTTGGATTTGGTAAATTGAGGTTGTTATTTAAGCCTCATTATCACTGCAATAAAGTACTAAGCATTAACCTGAACCACGTGACTCCTATACTGATCTCCGTTAATAATGAAATACTAGCTTTGATAAGCACACCACACTAACTCCCTCCTTCTCCTCTTTACAGGTGAGTACCCATATCACAGGTCACACCGTGGACTGACACCGCTGCAGCAACCCTTCGGAATAAAGTCAAGTACAAATTACGGTTTGCTAGGCGTTAGGTGTTAGGCATAGGGCGATAGGCGGCGCGGCTAACCATTCTCTTCCAGGTACATGTTAATTATCTAGTCTTCTTCAGTAATGCCCTGGTTACTTTTGGCTAAAATAAGCGTCTTGTGTGTGTGTGTGTGTGTGTGTGTGTGTGTGTGTGTGTGTATATGTATTTACCTAGTTGTAGTTTTACAGGGCCTGGGATTTATGTTCGTGTGGCCCCGTCTCCATATCTTCACTTATCCAATCTTACTTTAAAAGTATGCACACTCGTTG
>NC_059290.1:9590434-9627934 GCF_017591435.1 Portunus trituberculatus
AGCACTATACATAACTATAAATCTAATAAATTTAAGTGCTTATCTAATCTGTTTTAAACATTGTCAAACTAGTGCTATTTACAACCCTCTCTGGCAATGCATTCCAGAAGTCTACCACCCTATGACTAAAGAAATATTTTCTTATATCTAACCTGCAGCCTTGTTTTCTAATCTTCCTGCCATGATTTCTAGTCCTACACATACTCAAACACACTCAAACACACTCAAAACACACCCAAACAGACTCAAACACACCCAAAGACACCTCAATATACCCAAACATACCAAAACACATGAAACACACTCCCAAACAAACACACCTGAATATATCCAAACATACCAAACACATCTAAACACACTCAAAACACATCCAAAACACCTCAAAACACATCCCAAATGCTCCCAAGAACCCCAAAACACACCAAACACACTCAAAACACACCCAAACAGACACAAAACACACCCAAATGCATCCAAACACACTCACTCGCACCTCTTCCTTTTGTGTGAGTCCGTAATACACTTCCTTGATCTGGGAGAAGGTGGTGATGGCGGTGGACAAAACAGGTGTGGTGTTTTTAAAGGCCGTTTTAATCTCCATCCTTGACTTCAAATAAATCAGCGTGTCGTTTTCTGCGGACCTGCAAATGTTTGGTTAGGTTAGATTAGGTCAGTTAAAAATAAATAAATCAATAAATAAAATTACAAGGTTAGGTTAGACTGAGAGAAGAATATGACATTCAAACAACAAGATCGCATAGTAAAAAGCTGAGGAAGGAAGATGTCTGGGAGATGTTAAAAAGATATAGTTTCCCGCAAAGATGTGTGAGACGTGGAACAGTTTGGGTGAAGAAGTGGTGTTAGCAACGAGTGTGCAAAGAGCTTAAAGAAAGAATTGGATAAGTGTAGATATGGAGACAGGGCACACACCAGCGTAAAGCCTGGAAAACTACACCTAGGTAAATACACACACACACACACACACACACACATATAAAGCCATGTTTATCAAACTTATTACGCTTCTACTCCTGGGTTACAGAAGGACTGGAAAGCAGAGACGGATGATGGACACAGTATACCTGGATATAAAAAAGGTTTTTGATAAAGTCCCGCATGGAAGACTATTTTGGGAAGTAGAGAACATAGGAGGACTGTGAGGAACCGTGCTCCAATGGACAAGAGATTATTTGAAGGATAGGAAATGAGAACTGTGATCAGAGATACATACTCATCTTGGGGTTAAGTAACCAGCAGAGTGCCACAAGGGTCAGTGTTAGCCCCCATTATGTTTCAGATTTATGTAAACGACATTCACATTACAGTAATCAGTTCTATTAATATGTTTGGTGATGATGTAGAGCTGCTAAGAGTTATCAAAACCAGGGAGGACTGTTTGCTGTTACAGAAAGATAGAAACAAGATTTATGAGTGGAGTGGAAATTGGAGTTTAATGTCAACAAATACCATGTAATGGAACTTGGAAAGAGTAAGAGAAGACCGGTAAGGAACTATTTGATGGGAGAGGAAAAAATAATGAAGACTAAAGAGGAAAAAGATCTGGGAGTGATTATACAGGAAAATCTGAACCCTAAAACCCATAAGTAAGATATTTGGATTATCATATCAATACAACAAGGTAAATACTTCAAAGACAACCTATAGCTTACAATATCCTCAAAATTTCAAGTCATAAATTTTATAACTTTGTTTTTAAATAAATTTTTCAAATCTGGATCACAGCATGCCCTTAAATTGTTGAAAATGTAAGAGAAAACAGGAAAAAATATTAGGAAAAACATTAAAAAAACATGAATGGAACTGCAAAAGAAAGGGAGGGAATAGTACTGGGGTTGTTGCACTAGGTTAGGCTGGGATGGGCTGGGAATTATTGAAAAAAAGAGGAAAAAAAAAAAAAAAAAAAAAAAAAAATAAATAAAATATATATATATATATATATATATATATATATATATATATATATATATATATATATATATATATATATATATATATATATCATAGTTTGGTGCAGAGTGTTTGGACCTGCCAGGAGAGAGAGGAGTGGTTATCGGGTGCTACATTAGGTTAGGTTGGGAAAAAGGCCGAGGTTGTTGAAAAGAAAGAAAGAAAGAAAAAAAATAAATAAATAAATGAAGTTACACCACCTGCTAGTGTTTCAACATGCAGATGAGACACACATCCAAACATCACCCAAACACATCTTAAACACACCCAAAACACACTCAAAACCCCCCAAAAAACATACCTAAATACCCCAAACACACACCCAAATATCCCCAAAACCCCAAAACACTCAAACACCACAAAACACACCCAAACCCCACAAAACACCCTTTCACCCCAAACACCCCAAAAAAAAAAAAAAAAAAAAAACACCCAAACCCCTCCAGTTTTGCAGGGATGTTTGATGATCTATTGACAGATTAACATGATATCTAGCAAATCAAAAGCAGAAACAGAAACACTCTTAAGAACAAACTTCCTCCTAACTGTGGACTTTGAAAACAGTGGTCGCCTAAGTTGTATTTCTAAAAGACACTTGTTTCAACACTACTATTTCAATCACTGCAAAACCAACCCTCAAAAATATGTGCCCTCTGCGCTTTACAAATCAGAATCACACGGGTTTTTAAGGGAGGTTTGATGGATGTATTGACAGATTACATTGATATCAACCTTATCAAAGATAGATATCATGCACAGACCACTTAAAACCCTTAAAACTAAACTAAAACACACTCAATACACCATACAACAACTCAAAATTCCCTAACCGCACTCAGAACACACCCATATATTCAAACACCCTCTACACCACACTCAAGATAAGTAAAATATACTTAAAACATCTAACACACACTGAAAACACACAAAATACACCCAAAACACCCTGCAACACTACCAAACACACTCAAAATACTTTTAGATATAACCCAAAAACACAAAAATGCGTTATAAAGAACAGTAACATTAAAAGGGACTTACCTAAATATTGTGGCTTGGCTCCTCTTAGCCCCATTATGTTTCAGATTTATGTAAACGACATTCACATTAGAGTAATCAGTTCTATTAATATATTTGGTGATGATGTAGAGCTGCTAAGAGTTATCAAAACCAGGGAGGACTGTTTGCTGTTACAGAAAGATAGAAACAAGATTTATGAGTGGAGTAAGAGAAGACCGGTAAGGAACTATTTGATGAGAGAGGAAAAAATAATGAAGACTAAAGAGGAAAAAGATCTGGGAGTGATTATACAGGAAAATCTGAACCCCTAAAAACCCATAAGTAAGATATTTGGATTATCATATCAATACAACAAGGTAAATACTTCAAAGACAACCTATAGCTTACAATATCCTCAAAATTTCAAGTCATAAATTTTATAACTTTGTTTTAAATAAATTTTTCAAATCTGGATCACAGCATGCCCTTAAATTGTTGAAAATGTAAGAGAAAACAGGAAAAAATATTAGGAAAAACATTAAAAAAACATGAACAGAACTGCAAAAGAAAGGGAGGAATAGTACTGGGGTTGTTGCACTAGGTTAGGCTGGGATGGGCTGGGAATTATTGAAAAAGAGGAAAAAAAAAAAAAAAAAAAAAATATATATATATATATATATATATATATATATATATATATATATATATATATATATATATATATATATATATATATATATATATATGATATCATAGTTTGGTGCAGAGTGTTTGGACCTGCCAGGGAGAGAGAGGGAGTGGTTATCGGGTGCTACATTAGGTTAGGTTGGGAAAAAGGCCGAGGTTGTTGAAAAGTAAGAAAGAAAAAATAAATAAATAAATGAAGTTACACCACCTGCTAGTGTTTCAACATGCAGATGAGACACACATCCAAACATCACCCAAACACATCTTAAACACACCCAAAACACACTCAAAACCCCCAAAACATACCTAAATACCCCAAACACACACCCAAATATCCCCAAAACCCCAAAACACTCAAACACCACAAAACACACCCAAACCCCAAAAACACCCTTTCACCCCAAACACCCCAAAACCAAAAAACACACCCAAACCCTCCAGTTTTACAGGGATGTTTGATGATCTATTGACAGATTAACATGATATCTAGCAAATCAAAAGCAGAAACAGAAACACTCTTAAGAACAAACTTCCTCCTAACTGTGGACTTTGAAAACAGTGGTCGCCTAAGTTGTATTTCTAAAAGACACTTGTTTCAACACTACTATTTCAATCACTGCAAAACCAACCCTCAAAAATATGTGCCCTCAGCGCTTTACAAATCAGAATCACACGGGTTTTTAAGGGAGGTTTGATGGATGTATTGACAGATTACATTGATATCAACCTTATCAAAGATAGATATCATGCACAGACCACTTAAAACCCTTAAAACTAAACTAAAACACACTCAATACACCATACAACAACTCAAAATTCCCCTAACCGCACTCAGAACACACCCATATATTCAAACACCCCTCTACACCACACTCAAGTTAAGTAAAATATACTTAAAAACATCTAACACACACTGAAAACACACAAAATACACCCAAAACACCCTGCAACACTACCAAACACACTCAAAATACTTTAGATATAACCCAAAAACACAAAATGCGTTATAAAGAACAGTAACATTAAAAAGGGGACTTACCTAAATATTGTGGCTTGGCTCCTCCTCTTCTTCCACTTCCATTTTTCCTTTCTTCTTCGTCCTCTTCCTTTGTTCTTTCTTCTCCTGCTCCCATCTACACGCCTGAGCCTAGAAACACATCAAAACACTTAGAAAACACTAGATATTAGGCAAAATATTGAGGAAGTGGAGGGAGAGTACCTATTGTGGCTTGCTTGCTCCCCCACTTATTCCTCCCTTTCTCATTCCTTCCTCCTCACCCTCCTTTATCTCTCTTTCCTTCTTCCTTCTGCTACTAATATCTACACACCTGAGCCAAGAAACACAGGAAAACACGTAGAAATCACTAGATATTAGGCAAAATATCGACGAACTGGGCGGTAGGGAGGGAGCTTACTTTTTTATGACTTGATAGATACTTTAATTAGTATCCAAACCATCAAAACATCTCCTGCTTAACTAGTTTTAAAAAACTGTCTAAATTAAGTATATAAAATGTATACAAACATTTCCACTTATAACGCTGCCAAAACGTCCAGCCATTTCCACTTTATATTTTCAGCTACAGAGCTGCTTGTCTCAATAAACCCTTTATTACTGTTATTATTATTACACACACACACACACACACACACACACACACACACACACACACACACACACACACACACACACACACACACACACACACACACACACACACACACACACACACACACACACACACACACACACACACACACACCACAACCACCACCCACCTACCACAAACCCATCCTTCGGTTGGGAGCGAGTGTTGGGTTGGGTCAGGTGGGTGGGCTCCCCTTGATAACGAAGACACACACACACACACACAAACGCACGCGCACACACACACACACAACACACACACACACACACACACACACAAACCCGCGCGCACACACACACACACACACACACACACACACACACACACACACACACACACACACACACACACACCACAACCACCCACCCACCTACCACAAACCCACCCTTCGGCTGGGAGCGAGTGTTTGGTTGGGTCAGGTGGGCGGGCTCCCCCTTGATAACGGACACACGGACACACACACACACACACACACGCACACACGACACACACACACACACACACACACACACACACACACACACACACACACACACACCACAACCACCACAACCACCCACCTACCACAAACCCACCCTTCGGCTGGGAGCGAGTATTGGGTTGGGTCTGGTGGGTGGGCTCCCCCTTTATAACGGAAGACACACACACACACACACACACACACACACACACACACACACACACACACACACACACACACACACACACACACACACACACACACACACACACACACACACACAACAAACACCCCACATCCTCCGGCCAGGAACGGGATGTGGGTCTGAGTCCAGCTGGGGGCCGCCCCCCTTGATGATGTCACTTATATACGTTACGCAAACCATTTTGAAAATGAGGATTCCCAAAAAGGCAGCTGGACACCGCTAATATAGAAATTCTGACTTGTTACCAATCAAAACTAACTCCTAAAATATAAAAATATTACCGGAATGAGGAATAATGAAAATATTTCAAAAAACACAATAAATAAAGTGTTAACACTTCGACATGCTTAAAAACAATTCCAAAGTCCACCAATTTCCTTCAACAGGATTGATAACGCTTTTCAAAAATTATAACCATCATTTCAAAATATCAAAACCCGCCAACACGCTCAATTAGAAAAATAAACATTTAAAAAACGACGTTGTTTAACATTTTAACACGGCTACAAACCAATCTTACAGTCCACATATTTAACTTATCAGGAGCCTTTCACACTTTTTCCATCATAAACCTTTCTTGGAAAACACAAACGCTTCGCTACAACCTCAAATAAAAATCACTCACAGCGAGGGAAAAATTTTAGCGTATTTTCGCCCTCTCATCTGACTCCCAAACACTCTATAAATCACCGACTTCACTCAACTCAGGCATGGAACACACGCAAAACACAACCCACTATCATTGGAAACCGTCAAAAGGTTCTTGTGACTCGAAATAAATGAACAGAGACAAATATAAATAATAGGGGAGATCGACAGTCTGGGACCGGCGGGACATTTGGGCGGGAGCCGCTGATGACGTCACAACATGGCGGCTCGTGACGTCACATCCCAGTCCCCTTCCCTTCACTGAGCTTCCATCACACACAAATTAGACAATTGCTGATATATTTCAACGACGAACATGAAAGAGTACATCTGTAGCTTCACTTTGTGACCTGGCTGGCCTGTGCTGAGTGAGAGATGAGGCAGATAATGGCTTGAGAAAGAGGTGACGGGTCAGAGGGCTAGCTTGTTTACATATTGAAGGCTTGAATTATTGGGGTTTTTGAAGTACCTGCAGGTGTTAGTTCACTGATATGTTGTTATGGAGGTTACCAACGTTAGATTATGACATGACAGCACCGTGAAATGATGACTTACACCAATATATTACTTACGTTTGCTGCTGGTGAAGAATGCGGCTGGTCTTGGCTGCTGCCGTCACCAGCAGTAGGTACCCACTCACCCCCAGCCACACACACACACATCCTAACCCATCTTGTGTCCGTGTTTACCGAGGCTACACACACGCTGTTCTTTTCGTTGTTATCATGGCTATTGTCACTATGTTCGTGTAGGCTTGTCACTGTGGCGCCGGTCACTGTCCACCACCACCTGGCCGCCCCTCACGTCTCCCTTCCTCACCCCTGCCGCCGCACAGTCACTGCTCACCGAAAACAGTTAATAGACCCACAAGCATTGGGAATGAATGTCAAGGGCCATCATTTCACTAACCCTACTAAACTCAATCATTCACATACCATATGATAGCACGTGCACGCCCGCGACAGACAGACAGACAGACAGCCAGCCAGCCACGCCACCACCACCACCACCACCAGCACGAGGCTCCTGGATCGCCGCCACGGTGCGCTAACCAAGGCATTACTGGGGAAGACTAGATAATTAACATGTACCTGGAAGAGAATGGTTAGCCGCGCCGCCTATCGCCCTATGCCTAACACCTAACGCCTAGCAAACCGTAATTAACGTACTTTACTTTATTCCGAAGGGTTGCTCCAGCGGTGACAGTCCCACGGTGTGACCTGTGATACGGGTACTCACCTGTAAAGAGGAGAAGGAGAGAGTTAGTGTGGTGTGCTTATCAAAGCTAGTATTTCATTATTAACGGAGATCAGTATAGGAGTCACGTGGTTCAGGTTAATGCTTAGTATTTTATTGCTGTGATAATGAGGCTTAAATAACCACCTCAACTTACCAAATCCAACGCGAGGAAGACGCACTCAATAGGATAAACTAACGCACACCATCACAGTATCACGTCACTAACCGCGACGCCACGCGCACACACACAAGGAACCTCACTCGCCCGCCGCCACAAGACAAAAGGCCGAGGATTTATTCAGCTGGTGTGGGATCACCTCGGCTGTCTTCGAATGTGCTGCCCTTCCTTTGGCTGACACACTCCCACCTCACGCCCTCACATCCACACCTCACTATAAGATCACACTAACTTTGTGCTCACCGAGACACATTTCAGCGCTAAGAAAAAGATGAGATTGGTGGGAGATTAATTATATACCGCACTCGATTTGTTTTCTTGCCATACTTTCGCACAGGGACATGGAACAAGACGCTGCTAACTGCTTGTTATCCTCACGCCACACACTCCCCCTTGTCCCATCCACCCTGCCGGGCTCCCACCTTCAACCTTCCGCCTCCCTTCCCTCGTCTCTGCTTCTCCGTCACGTACAGGCTACCCAACGCCAGCTCCCTTAGCCATGTTCTAATCTTCCTTTATCGTATACCTAGTGGCCAAAGCGTTAATACTAGCCTTAGAGCTTTCGTTGATCTCAAGGGTGCCTTCGACTGGGCCAACAAAGATGTTATTATTATAGACGAACTCATTCTCAAAGGTGTAAAAGGTAGATTATTATGGTGGATCAGGGACTATTTGTACAATAGAACAGCACAGGTTTGGTTTCAAGGTGCAGTCTCCTCTGAGGAAGTCTTTGAGCTTGGAAAACCAGAGGGTGGAGTCCTTAGTCCAATATACACATGCCCAAAGGTACATACACAGTATGTGTGTATGTACCTTTTTGTAGTGTGTTGAGTCAACACTTACAATAAAGGTAGCAGAAAAAAAAAAATGGTTTATTTGTGTTTTTATTTCATGTTTAGTATCTAAATATGATATTTAAACAATAATGAATACTTCAATGTATTAATCATGCTTTGTCTCATCATAATTGTTGTTATTTTTCTAAAAATGTTGAAGAGAAAACTATAAGTCAGGGTACTCTAGTCTCTCAATCCTAGTGATGATCAAAACTGTAAGGGAAACTGTGTCTTACATGATGGCAACACAAACAAACAAACAATGGGCTCTCATAAAATAACAACAAGGTGGGAGGCCCAACTTAGTTTGAAATGTGTCTTAACCCTTAATTCTCTTCCAAAGGGATTACTTTGAAAAAAAAAAAGATAAAAAGTTAAGCAGTGAAAAATTGACATTTGAGTAATTATCAGGATAATGGGTAGGAATGACGTGTAGGAGGGGCTTAGTTTCACAGAACAGAAAATACTTGAGTCACTAATGATTATAATGGAACACAACATGTTGAGTGAATTTCAGTTTTTTGAACCATACACAATAAATGTAACAAGCAAAAGAAGTAAGGTATATATATAGAGAAAAGTAAATTGGTGTACATGCAGACAAAAGCTACATAGTTGATCACATCAAGCAGAGACGTCACACAAGCAAGTCAAATATACATTAGGCATTTTAACACATAGCTAGGTATCCTACATCAATGCAAACAAACATGTTTCAATTCAGGAAAAAAAATCATACCATTGTCTTTCCATTCATGAAAACCAGTTAGACTGGCAATAAAGTATATTTGGTCAAGGATATGAATATAATCAGTGAGGCAAAGCAAAAACAATGTAAAGCAAAGCAATACAAACTACACACAAGTGTAATAGGAAAACCTAAAGGTAATAACATTCACTTCTCATGCACAAAACTGTACAACACAATAAGCACACTTTAGTATTGGTTCAACCTAAATCAAGCAAACACCACCATAGATACAACATACGACTAATTGTTAGGTCGAAAAAAGGTATTCATGCACGACACACTAACAAACGAGGACTTAACAATAAACATGCTATACAGAAAATAGATTACATACCTTTTCCTTCACAGGCCATATTGAAGCCGAAATCAATCAATCAAAAATACAATATCATAACAATATACAGTAAGTCCTTGTTATACGGTACACGTGCGTTCCTGAAAACCTTAGCGTAAATCAAAATTACCGTATACCGAACCCACTACAACATGTAATAGTAAGGAATGCGTTCCAGCACGTCAAAAGTCACCCATACACAAATTAAAGCTTCACGAGTTTCTTTGCAGACGACACAAAACTTTTGAAGAAAGTTGGCTCGCACGATGATGGTGGAACTCTACAGCAGGACTTAGATAGACTATGGGAATGGAGGAAAAGATGGGAGATGGAATTCAACATTAACAAATGTAGCATAATGGAATTTGAGAAGAGCAAAAATAGGATAACAAGACAATACAAACTTGGAGAAGAGAAGATTAAGAAGGTGGAAAGTGAAAAGGACCTGGGAGTTCTCATAACAAAGGAAATGTCCCCCAATAAACATATCAATCAAATTGTTGGTGAGACCTACAACTTACTGAGAAATATTACAATTGCATTCACATATATTGATGAAGATATGGTGAAAAAGTTATTGGCATCCTTGATTAGACCACGACTGGAGTATGCAGCAGTACCAGGAAGAATATCACCAAAATTGAAAGGCTACAAAGAGCGGCCACCAAACTGGCCCCAACCTCGTCGGCTCTTACGTATGAAAAGAGACTGGACTGACCAACACTGGAGCAGAGAAGAGAAAGAGGCGACCTGTCGACCATCTACAGAATAATTAATAATATGGAGCTTCCTGATAGGATGGACCTGCTGAAGAGGGACACAAGGGACACAAGAGGACATAGAGTAAAACTCACAAAAGACAACTACAGAAGAGACTTCAAGAAAAACAGCTTTTTTTTTTTTTTAATGTAGGGAAGAGGGCCAGCCAAGGGCAAAAAAAAGAAAGTTAGAAAAAGGCCCACTTGAGCGCTGGCTCTCCAAAGAGTTCAAAAAGTGCCAAAACCGTCAGCCAGAATTAGGGGAGCAAATGCCTCGATACCTCCCTCTTAAAAGAAGACAAGTTATAGGAATTCGGAAATACAGATGCAGGGAGGGAGTTCCAGAGTTTACTAGTGAAAGGGATGAATGATTGAGCGTACTGGTTAACACTTGCATTAGAGAGTTGGACAGAATAAGCATGATGAGAGGAAGAAGAAAGCCTTGTGCAGCGTGGCCGCAGGAGGAAGGGAGGCATGCAGTTAGCAAGATCAGTAAAACAGTTACCATGAAAATAGCGATAAAATATAGAAAGGGATGCAACATTTCGACGGTGAGAAAGAGACTGAAGACAGAGAGAGTGATAGATATATGGAACAGACTGGACAGAGAGGTGGTGTGTGCAAAGTCCACCACCACCACTTGAACACAAAATTAGACACTGAGATACAGAGATGCGACAACACCACCATAGGCTCCCCTCCCGTAAAATACAACTAGGTAAATACACACACACACACACACACACACACACACACACACACACACACACACACACACATTTGGGAAATAATTACAAGTTCACTAAATGAAGTGAAAGTTCCACTAGAATGGAAGACAGCCAAGGTAATACCGATATTTAAAGGACAAAAGGCAACTAAACCACTAAACTACAGACCAGCGTCACTTACAAGCATTTTGGGGAAGTTGTGTCAAATAATTATCAAAGAAAAATGGGTTAAACATCTGGAAGAAGAAAAGTCATATAGAACAGACAATTTGGGTTCAAGACAGGACGGTCATGTGTATCAAACTTATTAAGCTTCTACTCGAGAGTTACAGAAGGACTGGAAAGCAGAGACAGATGGTGGACACAGTATACCTGGACATGAAAAAAGCTTTTGATAAAGTCCCTCATGAAAGATTACTTTAGAAACTAGAGAACATAGGAGGATTGCAAGGAACCTTACCAGAATGGATAAGGGATTATTTGAAGGACAGGGAAATGAGAACTGTGATCAGAGATACATACTCAACCTGGGGTTAAGTAACCAGCAGAATACAACAAGGGTCAGTGTTAGCCCCCATTATGTTCCAGATTTATGTAAACGACATTCACAATGGGGTAAACAGTTATATTAATCTATTTGCTGATGATGCAAAGCTGCTAAGAGTTATCAAAACCAGGGAGGACGTTTTGCTGTTACAACAGGAAGATATAAACAAGATCTATGAATGGAGCAGGAAGTGGAAATTGGAGTTTAATGCCAAGAAATGTCACGTAATGGAACTAAGAAAGAGTAGGAGAAGACCAGTATGGAACTACCTGATGGATAAGGAACAAATAATGAAGACTAAAGAGGAAAAAGATCCGGGAGTGATTATACAGGAAAATCTGAACCCAAAAAACACATAAGCAAGATATTTGGATTATCATGTAAAATGTTGACAAATATAAAAATGACATTTCAATTCATGGACAAATATACCATGAAAAAAATCATCACAAGCATGATACGCCCAAGGCTGGAATATGCAGCTGTGGTGTGGTCTCCACGAGTTCTGAAAAGGATATAAGAAGATTAGAACAGATACAGAAGATTGCTGAAAAGATGGTGCCAGAACTAAAGGACCTAATATACAAAGAATGGCTGAAGGAAATGTGACTGCCAATCTTACAAGATAGAAGAGAATGAGGGGACCTAATAACAATGTACAAGATAGTCAATGGCACTAAAAAAATAGACAAGGAAGACCTGGTGCTGGTGATGGCGGTGGACAAAATGGGTGTGGTGACTTCAAATAAATCGGCGTGTCGTTTTCTGCGGACCTGCAAATATTTGGTTAGGTTTTATTAGGTTAGTTAAAATAAATAAATAAATCAATAAAATTACAAGGTTAGGTTAGACTGAGAGAAGAATATGACATTCAAACAACAAGATCGCATAGTAAAAAGCTGAGGAAGGGAAGATGTCCGAGAGATGTTAAAAAAAATATAGTTTCCTGCAAAGATGTGTTGAGACGTGGAACAGTTTGGGTGAAGAAGTGGTGTCAGCAACGAGTGTGCATAGTTTGAAAGAAAAATTGGATAAGTGTAGATGTCGAGACGGGGCCACACTAGCGTAAAGCCCAGGCCCTGTAAAACTACAACTAGGTAAATACACAAACACATAAACACACATTCATATTAACGACATGCCAGAAGGAGTGAACAGCTACATAAATCTGTTTGCAGATGATACGAAACTGCGGAGTTATAAAGCGAAAAGAGGATTGTGAAATCTGCACGAAGACCTAAATAAGATCTGGGAATGGAGTAAAAAGTAGGAAATGGAATTCAATGTGAAAAGCCATGTCATGGAAATGGGAAAGAGTGAAAGACGACCTGTGGGAATCTATAAGATGGGAGATGGAGTAGAACTGGAGAAAGTTAAAAAGGAAGAGGACTTAGGAGTGACGATGGAAGAAAACAATCAACCAGTAAGCCATATTGATAGAATTTTTAGAGAAATATATAATTTGCTAAGGAATATTGGAATAGCATTTCACTACATGGACAAAGAAATTATGAAGGTAAATACACAAACACACACACACACACACAATGTTGGTGAGGGAGAAAGAGAATTTGAAGGCTTTGATACGGCGCAAACTTCACTATTTGATAGAGCCTTGACTATCAAACATAAATTAGATAAATTGATAAAGGAGAGTATGGGAATGAAAGAGAATGAAGAACAGGATAAAGAGCTCCAGAAATTGAAAGAAAGGATAAAAAGAGTGGAAGAAAACGAAACTAGGCTAAGAACCGAAAATGAAGAATTAAAAGTGCAAACAGCGAACTATATAAAATTGATGGAAGAAGGACTCGGTAAAGCCGAGAAAGAAAAAGAGAAGCTAAAAGATCTAGTTAACAAAGAAGAAGAAAGAGTACAAGACGTGATTAAAAAAGAAGTACAAGCATGGAGAATCCAAGATAAGAAAGACAAGGAATCATTTCAAGAAGTATTTCAAGAACAGTTAAAAGAAAGAGATGAAAATATGACAAGCAAAATGATAGGAGTCCTCAAGAAAAAGAAAATTTAGTAAGAGAAATTGCAGAAAATGACGAGGACAGACAGAACTTAGAAGTTATTTATCAAGGGAACAGTGTTTTCTAAAATCAGCAGCAGCAGAAGAAGTACTTTAGAAAAACGAAACTGCACCAAAACGAGGAGGAAAGGAAGAGACACAATGAACAGAAAAGCAGGCATTTTTTAAAACGTCTTATTTATGTGACAGGATAAGGTGTTTTATGAAAGAAAAAAAAAAAAAAAAAAAAAAAAAAAAAAAATGGCTAAGAACATGAATTAAAAGTTTTGTATATTCAAGTCATTTTACATTTTATGTAAATTCAAAATTATAAAATTCATAAAGAAAGAAGAACCAATATTGTAGACAAACAAAGAAAAATGAAAAAAAATTAGTTTAGTAGTTTTCAGCTATAATTCATGGAGGAAAGACAGAGAAATGATGCAAAACGCATGATTAAACAATATTTGTTTAAGGAACTACTGTATGTTAAGATATATCAAAAACAGGTTATTTTGGTATTTTCCAGCATTTTATGCACCAAAACTCAGAAAAGCAGGCAAAACATTATATTTCTTATAATGTCTTATTTATGTTTTTCAGGTGTTTTATGAAAAAAAAAAATTATCGATTGAAAATTTTTTTATATTCGTCATTTTACATTTTTATAACTCAGAACAATAAAATTGATGAAAACAAAGCATATATATATAGAGAAACCAAAGAAAGAGGGAAAAAGCATTTTTTTTTTTTCGCACCAAAACACAAAAAAACAGGAAAAACGCATGAATAACACTATATGTTTAAAGAACTTAGAAAGATTAGTTTGTCCTGCCAGAGAAAAGGAGAGATATTAGTTTGACCTGTAAGAAATAAGTATTAATTAGACCTGTAAAAAAAAAAAATAGTAATCTTACTTACACACACACACACACACACACACACACACACACACACACACACACACACACACACACACACACACACGTCTGAGAGATGTTAAAAATATAGTTTCCGCAAAGATGTATTGAGACGTGGAACAGTTTAAATGAAGAAGTAGTGTCTGCAACGAGTGTGCATACTTTTAAAGTAAGATTGGATAAGTGAAGATATGGAGACGGGGCCACACGAACATAAATCCCAGGCCCTGTAAAACTACAACTAGGTAAATACATATACACACACACACACACACACACACACACACACACACACACACACACACACACACACACACACACACACACACACGCTTATTTTAGCCAAAAGTAACCAGGGCATTACTGAAGAAGACTAGATAATTAACATGTACCTGGAAGAGAATGGTTAGCCGCGCCGCCTATCGCCCTATGCCTAACACCTAACGCCTAGCAAACCGTAATTTGTACTTGACTTTATTCCGAAGGGTTGCTGCAGCGGTGTCAGTCCCACGGTGTGACCTGTGATACGGGTACTCACCTGTAAAGAGGAGAAGGAGGGAGTTAGTGTGGTGTGCTTATCAAAGCTAGTATTTCATTATTAACGGAGATCAGTATAGGAGTCACGTGGTTCAGGTTAATGCTTAGTACTTTATTGCAGTGATAAAGAGGCTTAAATAACAACCTCAATTTACCAAATCCAACGCGAGGGTGAATATAAAGCTGAACAAGCAGTTTTCTTGAGTTTTGAATTGAGTGGGATATTACTTCAAATTAGTTTATGGTAAGCATTGGAGTGGTGATTATTTGTGAATGATTGTGTGTGTTAGATTTGGTATCAGATTTTTCTTTTCCATTTCAGATTGCACATTTTTGTGTGATAGGGGTGCTAACCTGCAAGACACAATAAAGTGCATTCTTAGGTATGCTGTGACAAACTCCTTGGCTGTGCAATACAACTGCTGTGGCAAAGGAGAGAAACACAGTTTTTACCATCTTGAAGTTGCAGGATACCATTATCAGTAAGTATAGTAGTTCAATTTGTTTGAATCTATTTCTCTATTCTATTCTCTTATGCCTCACTCTCTGCAGGAGTGTCCCATAACGGGTGGCTATGGCAGAAGAGCCTCCACCTCCCTCTGTCCATACATTCTCTCCTTGCTTGTTCTAGCACTCCTTTCCCACTCAAGTAAAATGTTTGAGTGCTGTTTGTTTCATGTAACATATCAGTGATATCTATATAATGTCTTTACAATATAAGTCTTGTATAGATGGTAGTGCAATAGTAAAGTGTTGGTCATGCAACCAAATGTTCAAGTTTTTGGAAACTGTGACCATATTTAATGAAGAGGTAAATAGAAATTGACTAATATTTTTTTTTTTTTTTTTTTTCTAAGAAAGTGTGTGTGCAAGCATCCAGACTATAGGCATAAAACAGCAGCAGCCTCTGTCGAAGTCATTATGAAAGAATGGTTCCACACAGCCAGAGACCGAGATGGAGGGTGATGAAGGAGGGATTTAAGTGTAAACCACTAACAACAGTGTGAACACACACAAATAATAGTGAAGCTTTGCAGGTCACAGCTGTGAGTGTTATGCATGCACCACATAACATATAGCTATAGGTATTCTGTTAATAACTGAACTTTGGAAATGTTTCCCATTTTGTACTCCCTCACCTACACACCTGTGTGACTCAGGAACCCACCATCAGTGAATAAACTCTAGTATACTGTCATGTTGCCCTCTGCAATATGGTGCTATTATGTGCCTAATACTAGTATACTGAAAGTAGGAATAAACAAAATGGTGGGACCACTACCTTATGGTGCTCTCATCTGCCAATGACTAGTAATAAAACATATATTTCAAAAAGACACTAATTTCAGTCTCACAGGTTTTGAAGGGTAGTTTAATGGTCCTATTGACAGATTAGTATGATATCTTCTCTATCAACAGCACAAAAACTCTTACGAAAAAGGCTTGTCCTATCTGTGGGCTTTGAAAATTGTGGCAACATACCCTATATTTTAAAAAGATTCTAATTTCAGTCTCACAGGTTTTGAAGGGTAGTTTAATGGCCCTATTGACAGATTAGTATGATATCTTCTCTATCAACAGCACAAAAACTCTTACGAAAAAGGCTTGTCATATCTGTGGGCTTTGAAAATTGTGGCAACATACCCTATATTTTAAAAAGATTCTAATTTCAGTCACTCGGGTTTTTAAGGGTAGTCTCACCTCGGTGGCCATATAACCTATATTTTCAAAAGACTATTGTTTCAGTTACACAGGTTTTTAAGGGTAATCTGATAGTTCTATTAACTTAACATAAATTAACATAACATAACATAAATATTAGGGCCACCAGGGCCCATCTACTTTATCCTGTATCAGTCGCACAGCGACCTCGTCATCAGTACTTAAAGATACACTTACAAGTACACAATACATTATATACTAATTCTAAATATTTGGCCCATTAACAGGGCTAAGTCCTGCAGCGAATTCCTCTACAATCTGTGATCCCCATGTCTTGTTTAACTATAGTAAATTTCTTATAAAAACTATCATGCAGCACTATACATAACTATAAATCTAATAAATTTAAGTGCTTATCTAATCTGTTTTTAAACATTGTCAAACTAGTGCTATTTACAACCCTCTCTGGCAATGCATTCCAGAAGTCTACCACCCTATGACTAAAGAAATATTTTCTTATATCTAACCTGCAGCCTTGTTTTCTAATCTTCCTGCCATGATTTCTAGTCTTACACATACTCAAACACACCCAAACACACTCAAAACACACCCAAACAGACTCAAACACACCCAAAGACACCTCAATATACCCAAACATACCAAAACACATGAAACACACTCCCAAACACACTCAAACACACCTGAATATATCCAAACATACCAAAACACATCTAAACACACTCAAAACACATCCAAAACACCTCAAAACACATCCCAAATGCTCCCAAGAACCCCAAAACACACCAAACACACTCAAAACACACCCAAACAGACACAAAACACACACAAATGCATCCAAACACACTCACTCGCACCTCTTCCTTTTGTGTGAGTCCGTAATACACTTCCTTGATCTGGGAGAAGGTGGTGATGGCGGTGGACAAAACGGGTGTGGTGTTTTTAAAGGCCGTTTTAATCTCCATCCTTGACTTCAAATAAATCAGCGTGTCGTTTTCTGCGGACCTGCAAATGTTTGGTTAGGTTAGATTAGGTCAGTTAAAAATAAATAAATCAATAAATAAAATTACAAGGTTAGGTTAGACTGAGAGAAGAATATGACATTCAAACAACAAGATCGCATAGTAAAAAGCTGAGGAAGGGAAGATGTCTGGGAGATGTTAAAAAGATATAGTTTCCCGCAAAGATGTGTGAGACGTGGAACAGTTTGGGTGAAGAAGTGGTGTTAGCAACGAGTGTGCAGAGCTTAAAGAAAAATTGGATAAGTGTAGATATGGAAACAGGGCCACACCAGCGTAAAGCCTGGAAAACTACACCTAGGTAAATCACACACACACACACACACACACACACACACACATAAAGCCATTTTTATCAAACTTATTACGCTTCTACTCCTGGGTTACAGAAGGACTGGAAAGCAGAGACGGATGATGGACACAGTATACCTGGATATAAAAAAGGTTTTTGATAAAGTCCCGCATGGAAGACTATTTTGGGAAGTAGAGAACGTAGGAGGACTGTGAGGAACCGTGCTCCAATGGACAAGAGATTATTTGAAGGATAGGGAAATGAGAACTGTGATCAGAGATACATACTCATCTTGGGGTTAAGTAACCAGCAGAGTGCCACAAGGGTCAGTGTTAGCCCCCATTATGTTTCAGATTTATGTAAACGACATTCACATTACAGTAATCAGTTCTATTAATATGTTTGGTGATGATGTAGAGCTGCTAAGAGTTATCAAAACCAGGGAGGACTGTTTGCTGTTACAGAAAGATAGAAACAAGATTTATGAGTGGAGTGGAAATTGGAGTTTAATGTCAACAAATACCATGTAATGGAACTTGGAAAGAGTAAGAGAAGACCGGTAAGGAACTATTTGATGGGAGAGGAAAAAATAATGAAGACTAAAGAGGAAAAAGATCTGGGAGTGATTATACAGGAAAATCTGAACCCCTAAAAACCCATAAGTAAGATATTTGGATTATCATATCAATACAACAAGGTAAATACTTCAAAGACAACCTATAGCTTACAATATCCTCAAAATTTCAAGTCATAAATTTTATAACTTTGTTTTTAAATAAATGTTTCAAATCTGGATCACAGTATGCCCTTAAATTGTTGAAAATGTAAGAGAAAACAGGAAAAAATATTAGGAAAAACATTAAAAAAACATGAATGGAACTGCAAAAGAAAGGGAGGAATAGTACTGGGGTTGTTGCACTAGGTTAGGCTGGGATGGGCTGGGAATTATTGAAAAAGAGGAAAAAATAAATATACATAAAAAAAAAAAAAAAAAAAATATATATATATATATATATATATATATATATATATATATATATATATATATATATATATATATATATATATATATATATATATAGTTTGGTGCAGAGTGTTTGGACCTGCCAGGGAGAGAGAGGGAGTGGTTATCGGGTGCTACATTAGGTTAGGTTGGGAAAAAGGCCGAGGTTGTTGAAAAGAAAGAAAGAAAGAAAGAAAAAAAAAATAAATAAATGAAGTTACACCACCTGCTAGTGTTTCAACATGCAGATGAGACACACATCCAAACATCACCCAAACACATCTTAAACACACCCAAAACACACTCAAAACCCCCCAAAAAACATACCTAAATACCCCAAACACACACCCAAATATCCCCAAAACCCCAAAACACTCAAACACCACAAAAACACACCCAAACCCCAGAAAACACCCTTTCACCCCAAACACCCCAAAAACAAAAAAACACACCCAAACCCCTCCAGTTTTGCAGGGATGTTTGATGATCTATTGACAGATTAACATGATATCTAGCAAATCAAAAGCAGAAACAGAAACACTCTTAAGAACAAACTTCCTCCTAACTGTGGACTTTGAAAAACAGTGGTCGCCTAAGTTGTATTTCTAAAAGACACTTGTTTCAACACTACTATTTCAATCACTCGCAAAAACCAACCCTCAAAAATATGTGCCCTCTGCGCTTTACAAATCAGAATCACACGGGTTTTTAAGGGAGGTTTGATGGATGTATTGACAGATTACATTGATATCAACCTTATCAAAGATAGATATCATGCACAGACCACTTAAAACCCTTAAAACTAAACTAAAACACACTCAATACACCATACAACAACTCAAAATTCCCTAACCGCACTCAGAACACACCCATATATTCAAACACCCTCTACACCACACTCAAGATAAGTAAAATATACTTAAAACATCTAACACACACTGAAAACACACAAAATACACCCAAAACACCCTGCAACACTACCAAACACACTCAAAATACTTTTAGATATAACCCAAAAACACAAAAATGCGTTATAAAGAACAGTAACATTAAAAGGGACTTACCTAAATATTGTGGCTTGGCTCCTCCTCTTCTTCCACTTCCATTTTTCCTTTCTTCTTCGTCCTCTTCCTTTGTTCTTTCTTCTCCTGCTCCCATCTACACGCCTGAGCCTAGAAACACATCAAAACACTTAGAAAACACGAGATATTAGGCAAAATATTGAGGAAGTGGAGGGAGAGTACCTATTGTGGCTTGCCTGCTCCTCCACTTATTCCTCCCTTTCTCATTCCTTCCTCTTCACCCTCCTTTATCTCTCTTTCCTTCTTCCTTCTGCTACTAATATCTACACACCTGAGCCAAGAAACACAGGAAAACACGTAGAAATCATTAGATATTAGGCAAAATACCGACGAACTGGGAGGTAGGGAGGGAACTTACTTTTTTATGACTTGATAGATACTTTAATTAGTATCCAAACCATCAAAACATCTCCTGCTTAACTAGTTTTAAAAAACTGTCTAAATTAAGTATATAAAATGTATATAAACATTTCCACTTATAACGCTGCCAAAACATCCAGCCATTTCCACTTTATATTTCTTTCGAAAAATATTAGACAATATAAACTCTCTTCTCAGGCATCCAACACTGACCTAAAACCAAAAGTTAACGAGTGAAAGAGAATTAATGTAAAACAAAACCATTAGTTCCCTTGGCCAGTTAATCGCTTGCCAAAATTTCGCGTGATCGTTTTCTTCTAACATCCTCTCTATCTGTCCCCAACGCCCACACAGACAAGACAGACACACACACACACACACACACACAATATTATTATCACAGTAACTCACATAATAAAACAAACAAACAAGCAAACTAAAGAAAATAACAAAGTTATCTTAAAGCTACCACCCAAACAATACACAAAGCTTAAACTTAGGAAAACACACACACACACGACTACACTACCTACCAGGAGGCCCTCCACACCCTACACCTCACCACCCTTCACACTCGCTACCAACACCTCCTCCACCAGCTTCCCACAAAGCTTCTCCACTGGCGCCACAGGAGCCTACTCCCTCCGGCAGCTCCCCCTCCCAGCGACAGTGTCCGCCACCAGAAGCCGCTCCCCATACGTGCCCGGCCCGGATACACACATACAAAAATAGTGCAGTGCCCACAATAATCAAAATAATTAACTCGTGGACACTGACTAAATTTGTGATGAATTTTAAGCATGTAATATTAGGATATTTCTCCTGTAAAATGTTTATTTTCAGCTACAGAGCTGCTTGTCTCAATAAACCCTTTATTACTATTATTATTACACACACACACACACACACACACACACACACACACACACACACACACACACACACACACACACACACACACACACACACACACACAACCACACCACCACAACCACCCACCCTACCACAAACCCATCCTTCGGTTGGGAGCGAGTGTTGGGTTGGGTCAGGTGGGTGGGCTCCCCCTTGATAACGAAGACAAACACACAAACGCACGCGCACACACACACACAAACACACACACACACTACAACCACAACCACCCACCCTACCACAAACCCATCCTTCGGTTGGGAGCGAGTGTTGGGTTGGGTAAGGTGGGTGGGCTCCCCCTTGATAACGAAGACAAACACACAAACGCACGCGCACACACACTCACACACACACACACACACACACAAACCCGCGCGCACGCACACGCGCGCGCGCGCACACGCACACACACACACACACACACACACACACACACACCCACCACACCCTTCCTACCCCCACCCTTCGGCTGGGAGCGAGTGTTTGGTTGGGTCAGGTGGGTGGGCTCCCCCTTGATAACGGACACACACGCACGCACGCACGCGCAAGCACACACACACACACACACACACACACACACACACACACACACACACACACACACACACACACCACACCACCCACCCACCACAAACCCCACCCTTCGGCTGGGAGCGAGTATTGGTTGGGTCTGGTGAGTGGGCTCCCCTTTATAACGGAAGACGCACGCACACGCGCGCGCGCACACACACACACACACACACACACACACACACACACACACACACACACACACACACACACACACACACACACACACACACACACTTTCACATTCAAACACCCCCACATCCTCCGGCCAGGAACGGGATGTGGGTCTGAGTCCAGCTGGGGGCCGCCCCCCTTGATGATGTCAATTATATACGTTACGCAAACCATTTTGAAAATGAGGATTCCCAAAAAAGGCAGCTGGACACCGCTAATATATAAATTCTGACTTGTTACCAATCAAAACTAACTCCTAAAATATAAAAACATTACCGGAATGAGGAATAATGAAAATATTTCAAAAAACACAATAAATAAAGCGTTAACACTTCGACATGCTTAAAAACAATTCCAAAGTCCACCAATTTCCTTCAACAGGATTGATAACGCTTTTCAAAAATTATAACCATCATTTCAAAATATCAAAACCCGCCAACACGCTCAATTAGAAAAATAAACATTTAAAAAACGACGTTGTTTAACATTTTAACACGGCTACAAACCTCTCTTACAGTCCACATATTTAACTTATCAGGAGCCTTTCACACTTTTTCCATCATAAACCTTTCTTGGAAAACACAAACGCTTCGCTACAACCTCAAATAAAAAATCACTCACAGCGAGGGGAAAAATTTTAGCGTATTTTCGCCCTCTCATCTGACTCCCAAACACACTCTAAATCACCGCACTTCACTCAACTCAGGCATGGAACACACGCAAAACACAACCCACTATCATTGGAAACCGTCAAAAGGTGCTTGTGACTCGAAATAAATGAACAGAGACAAATATAAATAATAGGGGAGGTCGACAGTCTGGGACCGGCGGGACATTTGGGCGGGAGCCGCTGATGACGTCACAACATGGCGGCTCGTGACGTCACATCCCAGTCCCCTTCCCTTCACTGAGCTTCCATAACACACAAATTAGACAATTGCTGATATATTTCAACGACGAACATGAAAGAGTACATCTGTAGCTTCACTTTGTGACCTGTCTGGCCTGTGCTGAGTGAGAGATGAGGCAGATAATGGCTTGAGAATGAGGTGACGGGTCAGAGGGCTGGTTTGTTTACATATTGAAGGCTTGAATTATTGGGGTCTTTGAAGTACCTGCAGGTGTTAGTTCACTGATATGTTGTTATGGAGGTTACCAACGTTAGGTTATGACATGACAGCACCGTGAAATGATGACTTACACCAATATATTACTTACGTTTGCTGCTGGTGAAGACTGCGGCTGGTCTTGGCTGCTGCCGTCACCAGCAGTAGGTACCCACTCACCCCCAGCCACACACACACACATCCTAACCCATCTTGTGTCCGTGTTTACCGAGGCTACACACACGCTGTTCTTTTCGTTGTTATCATGGCTATTGTCACTATGTTCGTGTAGGCTTGTCACTGTGGCGCCGGTCACTGTCCACCACCACCTGGCCGCCCCTCACGTCTCCCTTCCTCACCCCTGCTGCCGCACAGTCACTGCTCACCGAAAACAGTTAAATAGAGCCACAAGCATTAGGAATCAATGTCAAGGGCCATCATTTCACTAACCCTACTAAACTCAATCATTCACATACCATATGATAGCACGTGCACGCCCGCCACAGACAGCCAGCCGCAGCCAGCCAGCCACGCCACCACCACCACCACCAGCACGATGCTCCTGGATCGCCGCCACGGTGCGCTAACCAAGGCATTACTGGGGAAGACTAGATAATTAACATGTACCTGGAAGAGAATGGTTAGCCGCGCCGCCTATCACCCTATGCCTAACACCTAACGCCTAGCAAACCGTAATTAACGTACTTTACTTTATTCCGAAGGGTTGCTCCAGCGGTGACAGTCCCACGGTGTGACCTGTGATACGGGTACTCACCTGTAAAGAGGAGAAGGAGAGAGTTAGTGTGGTGTGCTTATCAAAGCTAGTATTTCATTATTAACGGAGATCAGTATAGGAGTCACGTGGTTCAGGTTAATGCTTTGTACTTTATTGCTGTGATAATGAGGCTTAAATAACAACCTCAACTTACCAAATCCAACGCGAGGAAGACGCACTCAATAGGATAAACTAACGCACAGCATCACTTCACTAACCGCGACGCCACGCGCACACACACAAGGAACCTCACTCGCCCGCCGCCACAAGACAAAAGGCCGAGGACATGTTCAGCTGGTGTGGGATCACCTCGGCTGTCTTCGAATGCGCTGCCCTTCCTTTGGCTGACACACTCCCACCTCACGCCCTCACATCCACACCTCACTATAAGATCACACTAACTTTGTGCTCACCGAGACACATTTCAGCGCTAAGAAAAAGATGAGATTGGTGGGAGATTAATTATATACCGCACTCGATTTGTTTTCTTGCCATACTTTCGCACAGGGACATGGAACAAGACGCTGCTAACTGCTTGTTATCCTCACGCCACACACTCCCCCTTGTCCCATCCACCCTGCCGGGCTACCTTCAACCTTCCGCCTCCCTTCCCTCGTCTCTGCTTCTCCGTCACGTACAGGCTACCCAACGCCAGCTCCCTTAGCCATGTTCTAATCTTCCTTTACCGTATACCTAGTGGCCAAAGCGTTAATACTAGCCTTAGAGCTTTCGTTGATCTCAAGGGTGCCTTCGACTGGGCCAACAAAGATGTTATTATTATACACGAACTCATTCTCAAAGGTGTAAAAGGTAGATTATTAGGGTGGATCAGGGACTATTTGTACAATAGAACAGCACAGGTTTGGTTTCAAGGTGCAGTCTCCTCTGAGGAAGTCTTTGAGCTTGGAAAACCAGAGGGTGGAGTCCTTAGTCCAATATACACATGCCCAAAGGTACATACACAGTATGTGTGTATGTACCTTTTTTGTAGTGTGTTGAGTCAACACTTACAATAAAGGTAGCAGGAAAAAACAATGGTTTATTTATGTTTTTATTTCATGTTTAGTATCTAAATATGATATTTAAACAATAATGAATACTTCAATGTATTAATCATGCTTTGTCTCATCATAATAATTGTTGTTATTGTTCTAAAAATGTTGAAGAGAAAACTATGTCAGGGTACTCTAGTCTCTCAATCCTAGTGATGATCAAAACTGTAAGGGAAACTGTGTCTTACATGATAAAGGTGTTAACCTAAGGCAACACAAACAAACAAACAAGGGGCTCTCATAAAATAATAACAAGGTGGGAGGCCCAACTTAGTTTGAAATGTGTCTTAACCCTTAATTCTCTTCCAAAGGGATTACTTTGAAAAAAAAGATAAAAAGTTAAGCAGTGAAAAATTGACATTTGAGTAATTATCAGGATAATGGGTAGGAATGACGTGTAGGAGGGGCTTAGTTTCACAGAACAGAAAATACTTGAGTCACTAATGATTATAATGGAACACAACATGTTGAGTGAATTTCAGTTTTTTTTTTAACCATACACAATAAATGTAACAAGCAAAAGAAGTAAGGTATATATAGAGAAAAGTAAATTGGTGTACATGCAGACAAAAGCTACATAGTTGATCACATCAAGCAGAGACGTCACACAAGCAAGTCAAATATACATTAGGCATTTTAACACATAGCTAGGTATCCTACATCAATGCAAACAAACATGTTTCAATTCAGGAAAAAAAATCATACCATTGTCTTTCCATTCATGAAAACCAGTTAGACTGGCAATAAAGTATATTTGGTCAAGGATATGAATATAATCAGTGAGGCAAAGCAAAAACAATGTAAAGCAAAGCAATACAAACTACACACAAGTGTAATAGGAAAACCTCAAGGTAATAACATTCACTTCTCATGCACAAAACTGTACAACACAATAAGCACACTTTAGTATTGGTTCAACCTAAATCAAGCAAACACCACCATAGATACAACATACGACTAATTGTTAGGTCGAAAAAAGGTATTCATGCACGACACACTAACAAACGAGGACTTAACAATAAACATGCTATACAGAAAATAGATTACAAACCTTTTCCTTCACAGGCCATATTGAAGCTGAAATCAATCAATCAAAAATACAATATCATAACAATATACAGTAAGTCCTTGTTATACGGTACACGTGCGTTCCTGAAAACCTTAGCGTAAATCAAAATTACCGTATGCCGAACCCATTACAACATGTAATAGTAAGGAATGCATTCCAGCACGTCAAAAGTCACCCATACACAAATTAAAGCTTCACGAGTTTCTTTGCAGACGACACAAAACTTTTGAAGAAAGTTGGCTCGCACGATGATGGTGGAACTCTACAGCAGGACTTAGATAACTGACTATGGGAATGGAGGAAAAGATGGGAGATGGAATTCAACATTAACAAATGTAGCATAATGGAATTTGAGAAGAGCAAAAATAGGATAACAAGACAATACAAACTTGGAGAAGAGAAGATTAAGAAGGTGGAAAGTGAAAAGGACCTGGGAGTTCTCATAACAAAGGAAATGTCCCCCAGTAAACATATCAATCAAATTGTTGGTGAGACCTACAACTTACTGAGAAATATTACAATTGCATTCACATATATTGATGAAGATATGGTGAAAAAGTTATTGGCATCCTTGATTAGACCACGACTGGAGTATGCAGCAGTACTGTGGTCAACTCACACCAGGAAGAATATCACCAAAATTGAAAGGCTACAAAGAGCGGCCACCAAACTGGCCCCAACCTCGTCGGCTCTTACGTATGAAAAGAGACTGGACTGACCAACACTGGAGCAGAGAAGAGAAAGAGGCGACCTGTCGACCATCTACAGAATAATGAATAATATGGAGCTTCCTGATAGGATGGACCTGCTGAAGAGGGACACAAGGGACACAAGAGGACATAGACTAAAACTCACAAAAGAACTACAGAAGAGACTTCAAGAAAAACAGCTTTTTTTTTTTTTTTTTTTTTTTTTTTTTTTTTTTTAATGTAGGGAAGAGGGCCAGCCAAGGGCAAAAAAAGAGAGAAAGTTAGAAAAAGGCCCACTTGAGCGCTGGCTCTCCAAAAAGTTCAAAAAGTGCCAAAACCGTCAGCCAGAATTAGGGGAGCAAATGCCTCGATACCTCCCTCTTAAAAGAAGACAAGTTACAGGAATTCGGAAATACAGATGCAGGGAGGGAGTTCCAGAGTTTACTAGTGAAAGGGATGAATGATTGAGCGTACTGATTAACTCTTGCATTAGCGAGTTGGACAGAATAGGAATGAGAGGAAGAAGAAAGCCTTGTGCAGCGTGGCCACAGGAGGAAGGGAGGCATGTAGTTAGCAAGATCAGTAGAACAGTTACCATGAAAATAGCGATAAAATATAGAAAGGGATGCAACATTTCAACGGTGAGAAAGAGACTGAAGACAGAGAGAGTGATAGATATATGGAACAGACTGGACAGAGAGGTGGTGTGTGCAAAGTCCACCACCACCACCACCACCACTTGAACACAAAATTAGACACTGTGAGATACAGAGATGCGACAACACCACCATAGGCTCCCCTCCCGTAAAATACAACTAGGTAAATACACACACACACCCACACACACACACACACACACACACACACACACACACACACACACACACACACACACACCAATTTGGGAAATAATTACAAGTTCACTAAATGAAGTGAAAGTTCCACTAGAATGGAAGACAGCCAAGGTAATACCGATATTTAAAGAACGAAAGGCAACTGAACCACTAAACTACAGACCAGCGTCACTTACAAGCATTTTGGGGAAGTTGTGTCAAATAATTATCAAAGAAAAATGGGTTAAACATCTGGAAGAAGAAAAGTCATATAGAACAGACAATTTGGGTTCAGGACAAGACGGTCATGTGTATCAAACTTATTAAGCTTCCACTCGAGAGTTACAGAAGGACTGGAAAGCAGAGACGGATGGTGGACACAGTATACCTGGACATGAAAAAAGCTTTTGATAAAGTCCCTCATGAAAGATTACTTTAGAAACTAGAGAACATAGGAGGATTGCAAGGAACCTTATCAGAATGGATAAGGGATTATTTGAAGGACAGGGAAATGAGAACTGTGATCATAGATACATACTCAACTTGAGGTTAAGTAACCAGCAGAATGCAACAAGGGTCAGTGTTAGCCCCCATTATGTTCCAGATTTATGTAAACGACATTCACAATGGGGTAAACAGTTATATTAATCTATTTGCTGATGATGCAAAGCTGCTAAGAGTTATCAAAACCAGGGAGGACGTTTTGCTGTTACAACAGGAAGATATAAACAAGATCTATGAATGGAGCAGGAAGTGGAAATTGGAGTTTAATGCCAAGAAATGTCATGTAATGGAACTAAGAAAGAGTAAGAGAAGACCAGTATGGAACTACCTGATGGATAAGGAACAAATAATGAAGACTAAAGAGGAAAAAGATCTGGGAGTGATTATACAGGAAAATCTGAACCCAAAAAACACATAAGCAAGATATTTGGATTATCATGTAAAATGTTGACAAATATAAGAATGACATTTCAATTCATGGACAAAGATATGATGAAAAAAATCATCACAAGCATGATACGCCCAAGGCTGGAATATGCAGCTGTGGTGTGGTCTCCACGAGTTCTGAAAAGGATATAAGAAGATTAGAACAGATACAGAAGATTGCTAAAAAGATGATGCCAGAACTAAAGGACCTAATATACAAAGAATGGCTGAAGGAAATGGGACTGCCAATCTTACAAGATAGAAGAGAATGAGGGAACCTAATAACAATGTACAAGATAGTCAATGGCACTAAAAAAATAGACAAGGAAGACCTGGTGCTGGTGATGGCGGTGGACAAAATGGGTGTGGTGACTTCAAATAAATCGGCGTGTCGTTTTCTGCGGACCTGCAAATATTTGGTTAGGTTTTATTAGGTTAGTTAAAAATAAATAAATAAATCAATAAAATTACAAGGTTAGGTTAGACTGAGAGAAGAATATGACATTCAAACAACAAGATCGCATCGTAAAAAGCCGAGGAAGGGGAAGATGTCCGAGAGATGTTAAAAAAAATATAGTTTCCTGCAAAGATGTGTTGGGACGTGGAACAGTTTGGGTGAAGAAGTGGTGTCAGCAACGAGTGTGCATAGTTTGAAAGAAAAATTGGATAAGTGTAGATGTCGAGACGGGGCCACACTAGCGTAAAGCCCAGGCCCTGTAAAACTACAACTAGGTAAATACACAAACACATAAACACACACTTATATTAACGACATGCCAGAAGGAGTGAACAGCTACATAAATCTGTTTGCAGATGATACGAAACTGCGGAGTTATAAAGCGAAAAGAGGATTGCGAAATCTGCAAGAAGACCTAAATAAGATCTGGGAATGGAGTAAAAATTGGGAAATGGAATTCAACACTATATTTGTTAAAAAATGTCTTATTTATCTGTTTTTAAGGTGTTTTATGAGAAAAAAAATAAATAAATAAAAAATTTGTTTTTCATAAAACACCTTAAAAACACATATAAATAAGATATTTTAACAAATATAGTGTTTTGCCTGCATTTCTAAGTTTTTGGTGTATAAAATGCTGGAATACACCAATATAACCCATTTTTGACATACTTCTGTTCCTTAAACAAATATTGTGTAATCATTCGTTTTTGCCTGCATTTCTGTGTTTTGGTGCAAAAAAAGCTGAAAACTACTAAAATAATACATTTTTCTTACTTTTACTTTCGTTTCTCTATATTGGCTTGATTTCATCAATCTTATCATTTTGAGACATAGGTAACAATGTAATATGAATTCAATATACAAAATTTCCAATCGAGTTTTTTTTTCATAAAACATCTTAATAGCACATAAATAAGATGTTTAAAGAAATATAGTCTTTTGCGTGCATTTCTGAGTTTTGGTGCATAAAATGATCAAAAATACCTTAATAACCCATTTTTTGACATATTTCTGTTCCTTAAACAAATAATGTGTAATCATGCGTTTTGTCTGCATTTCTGTGTTTTCGTGCAAAACAAGATGAAAATTAGTAAAATAACACGTGTTTCTTACTTTTCTTTCGTTTCTCTATATCGGCTTGTTTTCGCACCAAAACACAAAAATGCAGGCAAAACGCATGATTACACATTATTTGTTTAAGGAACTCAAGTATGTCAAAAATGGGTTATTATATTGTTTTCCAGCATATTATGCACTAAAACTCAGAAATGCAGATAAAACACTATATTTATTGAAACTTCTTATTTATGTGTTTTCAAGGTGTTTTATGAAAAAAGACTATCTCCATTGAAAGTTTTGTATATTCAAGTCATTTTACATTTTTATGCTTCAAAATGATAAAATTCATGAAAAGCCAATATAGAGACAACCAAAGAAAAAGTAAGAAAAACTTGTTAAGTTTAGTAGTTTCCAGCTTTTTTTTTCACCAAAATACAGAAATGCAGGCAAAACGCATGATTAAACAATATTTGTTTAAGGAACTGAAATATGTCAACAATGGGTTATTTTGGTGTTTTCCAGCATTTTATGCACCAAAACTCAGAAATGCAGGCATAACACTATATTTCTTATAATGTCTTATTTATGTTTTTAAGGTGAAAAAAAAAAAAAAAAAACTATCGATTGAAAATTTTTGTATATTGAGGTCATTTTACATTTTTATGCCTCAGAACGATAAACTTGATGAAAACAAGGCAATAAAGAGAGACCAAAGAAAGAGGAACAAAGTGTTATTTCAGGAGTTTTCAGCTGTTTTTTGCACCAAAACACAGAAAAGCAGGCAAAAACACTATATTTGTTAAAACGTCTTATTTATGTGTTTTTAAGGTGTTTTATGAAAGAAAAAAAAAAAAAAAAAAAAAAAAAAAAAAAAAAAAAAGGCTACCTCAATTAAAAGTTTTGTATATTCAAGTCATTTTACATTTTTATGCTTCAAAATGATAAAATTCATGAAAAGCCAATATAGAGACAACCAAAGAAAAGTATGAAAAACTTGTTAGTTTAGTAGTTTTCAGCTTTTTTTCACCAAAACACAGAAATGCAGGCAAAACGCATGATTAAACAATATTTGTTTAAGGAACTGATATACTATGTCAAAAACAGGTTATTTTGGTGTTTTCCAGCATTTTATGCACCAAAACTCAGAAAAGCAGGCAAAACATTATATTTCTTATAATGTCTTATTTATGTTTTTCAGGTGTTTTATGAAAAAAAAATTATCGATTGAAAATTTTTTTATATTCAAGTCATTTTACATTTTTATGCCTCAGAACAATAAAATTGATGAAAACAAAGCATATATATAGAGAGAAACCAAAGAAAGAGGGAAAAAGCATTTTTTTTTTTCGCACTAAAACAAAAAACAGGAAAAACGCATGAATAACACTATATGTTTAAAGAACTTAAAAGATTAGTTTGTCCTGCCAGAGAAAAGGAGAGATATTAGTTTGACCTGTAAGAAATAAGTATTAATTAGACCTGTAAAAAAAAAAATAGTAATCTTACTTACACACACTCACACACACACACACACACACACACACACACACACACACACACACACACACACACACACGTCTGAGAGATGTTAAAAAATATAGTTTCCCGCAAAGATGTATTGAGACGTGGAACAGTTTAAATGAAGAAGTAGTGTCTGCAACGAGTGTGCATACTTTTAAAGTAAGATTGGATAAGTGAAGATATGGAGACGGGGCCACACGAACATAAATCCCAGGCCCTGTAAAACTACAACTAGGTAAATACATATACACACACACACACACACACACACACACACACACACACACAAGACGCTTATTTTAGCCAAAAGTAACCAGGGCATTACTGAAGAAGACTAGATAATTAACATGTACCTGGAAGAGAATGGTTAGCCGCGCCGCCTATCGCCCTATGCCTAACACCTAACGCCTAGCAAACCGTAATTTGTACTTGACTTTATTCCGAAGGGTTGCTGCAGCGGTGTCAGTCCCACGGTGTGACCTGTGATACGGGTACTCGCCTGTAAAGAGGAGAAGGAGGGAGTTAGTGTGGTGTGCTTATCAAAGCTAGTATTTCATTATTAACGGAGATCAGTATAGGAGTCACGTGGTTCAGGTTAATGCTTAGTACTTTATTGCAGTGATAAAGAGGCTTAAATAACAACCTCAATTTACCAAATCCAACGCGAGGGTGAATATAAAGCTGAACAAGCAGTTTTCTTGAGTTTTGAATTGAGTGGGATATTACTTCAAATTAGTTTATGGTAAGCATTGGAGTGGTGATTATTTGTGAATGATTGTGTGTGTTAGATTTGGTATCAGATTTTTCTTTTCCATTTCAGATTGCACATTTTTGTGTGATAGGGGTGCTAACCTGCAAGACACAATAAAGTGCATTCTTAGGTATGCTGTGACAAACTCCTTGGCTGTGCAATACAACTGCTGTGGCAAAGGAGAGAAACACAGTTTTTACCATCTTGAAGTTGCAGGATACCATTATCAGTAAGTATAGTAGTTCAATTTGTTTGAATCTATTTCTCTATTCTATTCTCTTATGCCTCACTCTCTGCAGGAGTGTCCCATAACGGGTGGCTATGGCAGAAGAGCCTCCACCTCCCTCTGTCCATACATTCTCTCCTTGCTTGTTCTAGCACTCCTTTCCCACTCAAGTAAAATGTTTGAGTGCTGTTTGTTTCATGTAACATATCAGTGATATCTATATAATGTCTTTACAATATAAGTCTTGTATAGATGGTAGTGCAATAGTAAAGTGTTGGTCATGCAACCAAATGTTCAAGTTTTTGGAAACTGTGACCATATTTAATGAAGAGGTAAATAGAAATTGACTAATTTTTTTTTTTTTTTTTTTTTTTCTAAGAAAGTGTGTGTGCAAGCATCCAGACTATAGGCATAAAACAGCAGCAGCCTCTGTCGAAGTCATTATGAAAGAATGGTTCCACACAGCCAGAGACCGAGATGGAGGGTGATGAAGGAGGGATATAAGTGTAAACCACTAACAACAGTGTGAACACACACAAATAATAGTGAAGCTTTGCAGGTCACAGCTGTGAGTGTTATGCATGCACCACATAACATATAGCTATAGGTATTCTGTTAATAACTGAACTTTGGAAATGTTTCCCATTTTGTACTCCCTCACCTACACACCTGTGTGACTCAGGAACCCACCATCAGTGAATAAACTCTAGTATACTGTCATGTTGCCCTCTGCAATATGGTGCTATTATGTGCCTAATACTAGTATACTGAAAGTAGGAATAAACAAAATGGTGGGACCACTACCTTATGGTGCTCTCATCTGCCAATGACTAGTAATAAAACATATATTTCAAAAGACACTAATTTCAGTCTCACAGGTTTTGAAGGGTAGTTTAATGGTCCTATTGACAGATTAGTATGATATCTTCTCTATCAACAGCACAAAAACTCTTACGAAAAAGGCTTGTCCTATCTGTGGGCTTTGAAAATTGTGGCAACATACCCTATATTTTAAAAAGATTCTAATTTCAGTCTCACAGGTTTTGAAGGGTAGTTTAATGGCCCTATTGACAGATTAGTATGATATCTTCTCTATCAACAGCACAAAAACTCTTACGAAAGAGGCTTGTCATATCTGTGGGCTTTGAAAATTGTGGCAACATACCCTATATTTTAAAAAGATTCTAATTTCAGTCACTCGGGTTTTTAAGGGTAGTCTCACCTCGGTGGCCATATAACCTATATTTTCAAAAGACTATTGTTTCAGTTACACAGGTTTTTAAGGGTAATCTGATAGTTCTATTAACTTAACATAAATTAACATAACATAACATAAATATTAGGGCCACCAGGGCCCATCTACTTTATCCTGTATCAGTCGCACAGCGACCTCGTCATCAGTACTTAAAGATACACTTACAAGTACACAATACATTATATACTAATTCTAAATATTTGGCCCATTAACAGGGCTAAGTCCTGCAGCGAATTCCTCTACAATCTGTGATCCCCATGTCTTGTTTAACTATAGTAAATTTCTTATAAAAACTATCATGCAGCACTATACATAACTAAATCTAATAAATTTAAGTGCTTATCTAATCTGTTTTTAAACATTGTCAAACTAGTGCTATTTACAACCCTCTCTGGCAATGCATTCCAGAAGTCTACCACCCTATGACTAAAGAAATATTTTCTTATATCTAACCTGCAGCCTTGTTTTCTAATCTTCCTGCCATGATTTCTAGTCTTACACATACTCAAACACACCCAAACACACTCAAAACACACCCAAACAGACTCAAACACACCCAAAGACACCTCAATATACCCAAACATACCAAAACACATGAAACACACTCCCAAACACACTCAAACACACCTGAATATATCCAAACATACCAAAACACATCTAAACACACTCAAAACACATCCAAAGCACCTCAAAACACATCCCAAATGCTCCCAAGAACCCCAAAACACACCAAACACACTCAAAACACACCCAAACAGACACAAAACACACACAAATGCATCCAAACACACTCACTCGCACCTCTTCCTTTTGTGTGAGTCCGTAATACACTTCCTTGATCTGGGAGAAGGTGGTGATGGCGGTGGACAAAACGGGTGTGGTGTTTTTAAAGGCCGTTTTAATCTCCATCCTTGACTTCAAATAAATCAGCGTGTCGTTTTCTGCGGACCTGCAAATGTTTGGTTAGGTTAGATTAGGTCAGTTAAAATAAATAAATCAATAAATAAAATTACAAGGTTAGGTTAGACTGAGAGAAGAATATGACATTCAAACAACAAGATCGCATAGTAAAAAGCTGAGGAAGGGAAGATGTCTGGGAGATGTTAAAAGATATAGTTTCCGCAAAGATGTGTGAGACGTGGAACAGTTTGGGTGAAGAAGTGGTGTTAGCAACGAGTGTGCAGAGCTTAAAGAAAAATTGGATAAGTGTAGATATGGAAACAGGGCCACACCAGCGTAAAGCCTGGAAAACTACACCTAGGTAAAACTACACCTAGGTAAATCACACACACACACACACACACACACACACATATAAAGCCATTTTTATCAAACTTATTACGCTTCTACTCCTGGGTTACAGAAGGACTGGAAAGCAGAGACGGATGATGGACACAGTATACCTGGATATAAAAAAGGTTTTTGATAAAGTCCCGCATGGAAGACTATTTTGGGAAGTAGAGAACGTAGGAGGACTGTGAGGAACCGTGCTCCAATGGACAAGAGATTATTTGAAGGATAGGGAAATGAGAACTGTGATCAGAGATACATACTCATCTTGGGGTTAAGTAACCAGCAGAGTGCCACAAGGGTCAGTGTTAGCCCCCATTATGTTTCAGATTTATGTAAACGACATTCACATTACAGTAATCAGTTCTATTAATATGTTTGGTGATGATGTAGAGCTGCTAAGAGTTATCAAAACCAGGGAGGACTGTTTGCTGTTACAGAAAGATAGAAACAAGATTTATGAGTGGAGTGGAAATTGGAGTTTAATGTCAACAAATACCATGTAATGGAACTTGGAAAGAGTAAGAGAAGACCGGTAAGGAACTATTTGATGGGAGAGGAAAAAATAATGAAGACTAAAGAGGAAAAAGATCTGGGAGTGATTATACAGGAAAATCTGAACCCCTAAAAACCCATAAGTAAGATATTTGGATTATCATATCAATACAACAAGGTAAATACTTCAAAGACAACCTATAGCTTACAATATCCTCAAAATTTCAAGTCATAAATTTTATAACTTTGTTTTTAAATAAATGTTTCAAATCTGGATCACAGTATGCCCTTAAATTGTTGAAAATGTAAGAGAAAACAGGAAAAAATATTAGGAAAAACATTAAAAAAACATGAATGGAACTGCAAAAGAAAGGGAGGGAATAGTACTGGGGTTGTTGCACTAGGTTAGGCTGGGATGGGCTGGGAATTATTGAAAAAAAGAGGAAAAAAATAAATATACATAAAAAAAAAAAAAAAAAAAATATATATATATATATATATATATATATATATATATATATATATATATATATATATATATATATATATATGATATCATAGTTTGGTGCAGAGTGTTTGGACCTGCCAGGGAGAGAGGGAGTGGTTATCGGGTGCTACATTAGGTTAGGTTGGGAAAAAGGCCGAGGTTGTTGAAAAGAAAGAAAGAAAGAAAGAAAAAAATAAATAAATAAATGAAGTTACACCACCTGCTAGTGTTTCAACATGCAGATGAGACACACATCCAAACATCACCCAAACACATCTTAAACACACCCAAAACACACTCAAAACCCCCCAAAAAACATACCTAAATACCCCAAACACACACCCAAATATCCCCAAAACCCCAAAACACTCAAACACCACAAAAACACACCCAAACCCCAAAAAACACCCTTTCACCCCAAACACCCCCAAAAACCAAAAAAACACACCCAAACCCCTCCAGTTTTACAGGGATGTTTGATGATCTATTGACAGATTAACATGATATCTAGCAAATCAAAAGCAGAAACAGAAACACTCTTAAGAACAAACTTCCTCCTAACTGTGGACTTTGAAAAACAGTGGTCGCCTAAGTTGTATTTCTAAAAGACACTTGTTTCAACACTACTATTTCAATCACTCGCAAAAACCAACCCTCAAAAATATGTGCCCTCAGCGCTTTACAAATCAGAATCACACGGGTTTTTAAGGGAGGTTTGATGGATGTATTGACAGATTACATTGATATCAACCTTATCAAAGATAGATATCATGCACAGACCACTTAAAACCCTTAAAACTAAACTAAAACACACTCAATACACCATACAACAACTCAAAATTCCCTAACCGCACTCAGAACACACCCATATATTCAAACACCCTCTACACCACACTCAAGATAAGTAAAATATACTTAAAACATCTAACACACACTGAAAACACACAAAATA
>NC_059290.1:9634593-9644420 GCF_017591435.1 Portunus trituberculatus
CTTTATTGCTGTGATAATGAGGCTTAAATAACAACCTCAACTTACCAAATCCAACGCGAGGAAGACGCACTCAATAGGATAAACTAACGCACAGCATCACTTCACTAACCGCGACGCCACGCGCACACACACAAGGAACCTCACTCGCCCGCCGCCACAAGACAAAAGGCCGAGGACATGTTCAGCTGGTGTGGGATCACCTCGGCTGTCTTCGAATGCGCTGCCCTTCCTTTGGCTGACACACTCCCACCTCACGCCCTCACATCCACACCTCACTATAAGATCACACTAACTTTGTGCTCACCGAGACACATTTCAGCGCTAAGAAAAAGATGAGATTGGTGGGAGATTAATTATATACCGCACTCGATTTGTTTTCTTGCCATACTTTCGCACAGGGACATGGAACAAGACGCTGCTAACTGCTTGTTATCCTCACGCCACACACTCCCCCTTGTCCCATCCACCCTGCCGGGCTACCTTCAACCTTCCGCCTCCCTTCCCTCGTCTCTGCTTCTCCGTCACGTACAGGCTACCCAACGCCAGCTCCCTTAGCCATGTTCTAATCTTCCTTTACCGTATACCTAGTGGCCAAAGCGTTAATACTAGCCTTAGAGCTTTCGTTGATCTCAAGGGTGCCTTCGACTGGGCCAACAAAGATGTTATTATTATACACGAACTCATTCTCAAAGGTGTAAAAGGTAGATTATTAGGGTGGATCAGGGACTATTTGTACAATAGAACAGCACAGGTTTGGTTTCAAGGTGCAGTCTCCTCTGAGGAAGTCTTTGAGCTTGGAAAACCAGAGGGTGGAGTCCTTAGTCCAATATACACATGCCCAAAGGTACATACACAGTATGTGTGTATGTACCTTTTTTGTAGTGTGTTGAGTCAACACTTACAATAAAGGTAGCAGGAAAAAACAATGGTTTATTTATGTTTTTATTTCATGTTTAGTATCTAAATATGATATTTAAACAATAATGAATACTTCAATGTATTAATCATGCTTTGTCTCATCATAATAATTGTTGTTATTGTTCTAAAAATGTTGAAGAGAAAACTATGTCAGGGTACTCTAGTCTCTCAATCCTAGTGATGATCAAAACTGTAAGGGAAACTGTGTCTTACATGATAAAGGTGTTAACCTAAGGCAACACAAACAAACAAACAAGGGGCTCTCATAAAATAATAACAAGGTGGGAGGCCCAACTTAGTTTGAAATGTGTCTTAACCCTTAATTCTCTTCCAAAGGGATTACTTTGAAAAAAAAAAAAGATAAAAAGTTAAGCAGTGAAAAATTGACATTTGAGTAATTATCAGGATAATGGGTAGGAATGACGTGTAGGAGGGGCTTAGTTTCACAGAACAGAAAATACTTGAGTCACTAATGATTATAATGGAACACAACATGTTGAGTGAATTTCAGTTTTTTTTTTAACCATACACAATAAATGTAACAAGCAAAAGAAGTAAGGTATATATAGAGAAAAGTAAATTGGTGTACATGCAGACAAAAGCTACATAGTTGATCACATCAAGCAGAGACGTCACACAAGCAAGTCAAATATACATTAGGCATTTTAACACATAGCTAGGTATCCTACATCAATGCAAACAAACATGTTTCAATTCAGGAAAAAAAATCATACCATTGTCTTTCCATTCATGAAAACCAGTTAGACTGGCAATAAAGTATATTTGGTCAAGGATATGAATATAATCAGTGAGGCAAAGCAAAAACAATGTAAAGCAAAGCAATACAAACTACACACAAGTGTAATAGGAAAACCTCAAGGTAATAACATTCACTTCTCATGCACAAAACTGTACAACACAATAAGCACACTTTAGTATTGGTTCAACCTAAATCAAGCAAACACCACCATAGATACAACATACGACTAATTGTTAGGTCGAAAAAAGGTATTCATGCACGACACACTAACAAACGAGGACTTAACAATAAACATGCTATACAGAAAATAGATTACAAACCTTTTCCTTCACAGGCCATATTGAAGCTGAAATCAATCAATCAAAAATACAATATCATAACAATATACAGTAAGTCCTTGTTATACGGTACACGTGCGTTCCTGAAAACCTTAGCGTAAATCAAAATTACCGTATGCCGAACCCATTACAACATGTAATAGTAAGGAATGCATTCCAGCACGTCAAAAGTCACCCATACACAAATTAAAGCTTCACGAGTTTCTTTGCAGACGACACAAAACTTTTGAAGAAAGTTGGCTCGCACGATGATGGTGGAACTCTACAGCAGGACTTAGATAACTGACTATGGGAATGGAGGAAAAGATGGGAGATGGAATTCAACATTAACAAATGTAGCATAATGGAATTTGAGAAGAGCAAAAATAGGATAACAAGACAATACAAACTTGGAGAAGAGAAGATTAAGAAGGTGGAAAGTGAAAAGGACCTGGGAGTTCTCATAACAAAGGAAATGTCCCCCAGTAAACATATCAATCAAATTGTTGGTGAGACCTACAACTTACTGAGAAATATTACAATTGCATTCACATATATTGATGAAGATATGGTGAAAAAGTTATTGGCATCCTTGATTAGACCACGACTGGAGTATGCAGCAGTACTGTGGTCAACTCACACCAGGAAGAATATCACCAAAATTGAAAGGCTACAAAGAGCGGCCACCAAACTGGCCCCAACCTCGTCGGCTCTTACGTATGAAAAGAGACTGGACTGACCAACACTGGAGCAGAGAAGAGAAAGAGGCGACCTGTCGACCATCTACAGAATAATGAATAATATGGAGCTTCCTGATAGGATGGACCTGCTGAAGAGGGACACAAGGGACACAAGAGGACATAGACTAAAACTCACAAAAGAACTACAGAAGAGACTTCAAGAAAAACAGCTTTTTTTTTTTTTTTTTTTTTTTTTTTTAATGTAGGGAAGAGGGCCAGCCAAGGGCAAAAAAAAGAAAGTTAGAAAAAGGCCCACTTGAGCGCTGGCTCTCCAAAAGTTCAAAAGTGCCAAAACCGTCAGCCAGAATTAGGGGAGCAAATGCCTCGATACCTCCCTCTTAAAAGAAGACAAGTTACAGGAATTCGGAAATACAGATGCAGGGAGGGAGTTCCAGAGTTTACTAGTGAAAGGGATGAATGATTGAGCGTACTGATTAACTCTTGCATTAGCGAGTTGGACAGAATAGGAATGAGAGGAAGAAGAAAGCCTTGTGCAGCGTGGCCACAGGAGGAAGGGAGGCATGTAGTTAGCAAGATCAGTAGAACAGTTACCATGAAAATAGCGATAAAATATAGAAAGGGATGCAACATTTCAACGGTGAGAAAGAGACTGAAGACAGAGAGAGTGATAGATATATGGAACAGACTGGACAGAGAGGTGGTGTGTGCAAAGTCCACCACCACCACCACCACCACTTGAACACAAAATTAGACACTGTGAGATACAGAGATGCGACAACACCACCATAGGCTCCCCTCCCGTAAAATACAACTAGGTAAATACACACACACACACACACACACACACACACACACACACACACACACACACACACACACACACACACACACACCCACACCAATTTGGGAAATAATTACAAGTTCACTAAATGAAGTGAAAGTTCCACTAGAATGGAAGACAGCCAAGGTAATACCGATATTTAAAGAACGAAAGGCAACTGAACCACTAAACTACAGACCAGCGTCACTTACAAGCATTTTGGGGAAGTTGTGTCAAATAATTATCAAAGAAAAATGGGTTAAACATCTGGAAGAAGAAAAAGTCATATAGAACAGACAATTTGGGTTCAGGACAAGACGGTCATGTGTATCAAACTTATTAAGCTTCCACTCGAGAGTTACAGAAGGACTGGAAAGCAGAGACGGATGGTGGACACAGTATACCTGGACATGAAAAAAGCTTTTGATAAAGTCCCTCATGAAAGATTACTTTAGAAACTAGAGAACATAGGAGGATTGCAAGGAACCTTATCAGAATGGATAAGGGATTATTTGAAGGACAGGGAAATGAGAACTGTGATCATAGATACATACTCAACTTGAGGTTAAGTAACCAGCAGAATGCAACAAGGGTCAGTGTTAGCCCCCATTATGTTCCAGATTTATGTAAACGACATTCACAATGGGGTAAACAGTTATATTAATCTATTTGCTGATGATGCAAAGCTGCTAAGAGTTATCAAAACCAGGGAGGACGTTTTGCTGTTACAACAGGAAGATATAAACAAGATCTATGAATGGAGCAGGAAGTGGAAATTGGAGTTTAATGCCAAGAAATGTCATGTAATGGAACTAAGAAAGAGTAAGAGAAGACCAGTATGGAACTACCTGATGGATAAGGAACAAATAATGAAGACTAAAGAGGAAAAAGATCTGGGAGTGATTATACAGGAAAATCTGAACCCAAAAAACACATAAGCAAGATATTTGGATTATCATGTAAAATGTTGACAAATATAAGAATGACATTTCAATTCATGGACAAAGATATGATGAAAAAAATCATCACAAGCATGATACGCCCAAGGCTGGAATATGCAGCTGTGGTGTGGTCTCCACGAGTTCTGAAAAGGATATAAGAAGATTAGAACAGATACAGAAGATTGCTAAAAAGATGATGCCAGAACTAAAGGACCTAATATACAAAGAATGGCTGAAGGAAATGGGACTGCCAATCTTACAAGATAGAAGAGAATGAGGGAACCTAATAACAATGTACAAGATAGTCAATGGCACTAAAAAAATAGACAAGGAAGACCTGGTGCTGGTGATGGCGGTGGACAAAATGGGTGTGGTGACTTCAAATAAATCGGCGTGTCGTTTTCTGCGGACCTGCAAATATTTGGTTAGGTTTTATTAGGTTAGTTAAAAATAAATAAATAAATCAATAAAATTACAAGGTTAGGTTAGACTGAGAGAAGAATATGACATTCAAACAACAAGATCGCATCGTAAAAAGCCGAGGAAGGGAAGATGTCCGAGAGATGTTAAAAAAAATATAGTTTCCTGCAAAGATGTGTTGGGACGTGGAACAGTTTGGGTGAAGAAGTGGTGTCAGCAACGAGTGTGCATAGTTTGAAAGAAAAATTGGATAAGTGTAGATGTCGAGACGGGGCCACACTAGCGTAAAGCCCAGGCCCTGTAAAACTACAACTAGGTAAATACACAAACACATAAACACACACTTATATTAACGACATGCCAGAAGGAGTGAACAGCTACATAAATCTGTTTGCAGATGATACGAAACTGCGGAGTTATAAAGCGAAAAGAGGATTGCGAAATCTGCAAGAAGACCTAAATAAGATCTGGGAATGGAGTAAAAATTGGGAAATGGAATTCAACACTATATTTGTTAAAAAATGTCTTATTTATCTGTTTTTAAGGTGTTTTATGAGAAAAAAATAAATAAATAAAAAATTTGTTTTTCATAAAACACCTTAAAAACACATATAAATAAGATATTTTAACAAATATAGTGTTTTGCCTGCATTTCTAAGTTTTTGGTGTATAAAATGCTGGAATACACCAATATAACCCATTTTTGACATACTTCTGTTCCTTAAACAAATATTGTGTAATCATTCGTTTTGCCTGCATTTCTGTGTTTTGGTGCAAAAAAAGCTGAAAACTACTAAAATAATACATTTTTCTTACTTTTACTTTCGTTTCTCTATATTGGCTTGATTTCATCAATCTTATCATTTTGAGACATAGGTAACAATGTAATATGAATTCAATATACAAAATTTCCAATCGAGTTTTTTTTTCATAAAACATCTTAATAGCACATAAATAAGATGTTTAAAGAAATATAGTCTTTTGCGTGCATTTCTGAGTTTTGGTGCATAAAATGATCAAAAATACCTTAATAACCCATTTTTGACATATTTCTGTTCCTTAAACAAATAATGTGTAATCATGCGTTTTGTCTGCATTTCTGTGTTTTCGTGCAAAACAAGATGAAAATTAGTAAAATAACACGTGTTTCTTACTTTTCTTTCGTTTCTCTATATCGGCTTGTTTTCGCACCAAAACACAAAAATGCAGGCAAAACGCATGATTACACATTATTTGTTTAAGGAACTCAAGTATGTCAAAAATGGGTTATTATATTGTTTTCCAGCATATTATGCACTAAAACTCAGAAATGCAGATAAAACACTATATTTATTGAAACTTCTTATTTATGTGTTTTCAAGGTGTTTTATGAAAAAAGACTATCTCCATTGAAAGTTTTGTATATTCAAGTCATTTTACATTTTTATGCTTCAAAATGATAAAATTCATGAAAAGCCAATATAGAGACAACCAAAGAAAAAGTAAGAAAAACTTGTTAAGTTTAGTAGTTTCCAGCTTTTTTTTTTCCACCAAAATACAGAAATGCAGGCAAAACGCATGATTAAACAATATTTGTTTAAGGAACTGAAATATGTCAACAATGGGTTATTTTGGTGTTTTCCAGCATTTTATGCACCAACACTCAGAAATGCAGGCATAACACTATATTTCTTATAATGTCTTATTTATGTTTTTAAGGTGAAAAAAAAAAAAAAAAAAACTATCGATTGAAAATTTTTGTATATTGAGGTCATTTTACATTTTTATGCCTCAGAACGATAAACTTGATGAAAACAAGGCAATAAAGAGAGACCAAAGAAAGAGGAACAAAGTGTTATTTCAGGAGTTTTCAGCTGTTTTTTGCACCAAAACACAGAAAAGCAGGCAAAAACACTATATTTGTTAAAACGTCTTATTTATGTGTTTTTAAGGTGTTTTATGAAAGAAAAAAAAAAAAAAAAAAAAAAAAAAAAAAAAAAGGCTACCTCAATTAAAAGTTTTGTATATTCAAGTCATTTTACATTTTTATGCTTCAAAATGATAAAATTCATGAAAAGCCAATATAGAGACAACCAAAGAAAAAGTATGAAAAACTTGTTAGTTTAGTAGTTTTCAGCTTTTTTTCACCAAAACACAGAAATGCAGGCAAAACGCATGATTAAACAATATTTGTTTAAGGAACTGATATACTATGTCAAAAACAGGTTATTTTGGTGTTTTCCAGCATTTTATGCACCAAAACTCAGAAAAGCAGGCAAAACATTATATTTCTTATAATGTCTTATTTATGTTTTTCAGGTGTTTTATGAAAAAAAAATTATCGATTGAAAATTTTTTTATATTCAAGTCATTTTACATTTTTATGCCTCAGAACAATAAAATTGATGAAAACAAAGCATATATATAGAGAGAAACCAAAGAAAGAGGGAAAAAGCATTTTTTTTTTTCGCACTAAAACAAAAAACAGGAAAAACGCATGAATAACACTATATGTTTAAAGAACTTAAAAGATTAGTTTGTCCTGCCAGAGAAAAGGAGAGATATTAGTTTGACCTGTAAGAAATAAGTATTAATTAGACCTGTAAAAAAAAAAAATAGTAATCTTACTTACACACACTCTCACACACACACACACACACACACACACACACACACACACACACACACACACACACACACACACGTCTGAGAGATGTTAAAAAATATAGTTTCCCGCAAAGATGTATTGAGACGTGGAACAGTTTAAATGAAGAAGTAGTGTCTGCAACGAGTGTGCATACTTTTAAAGTAAGATTGGATAAGTGAAGATATGGAGACGGGGCCACACGAACATAAATCCCAGGCCCTGTAAAACTACAACTAGGTAAATACATATACACACACACACACACACACACACACACACACACACACACAGACGCTTATTTTAGCCAAAAGTAACCAGCATTATTACTGAAGAAGACTAGATAATTAACATGTACCTGGAAGAGAATGGTTAGCCGCGCCGCCTATCGCCCTATGCCTAACACCTAACGCCTAGCAAACCGTAATTTGTACTTGACTTTATTCCGAAGGGTTGCTGCAGCGGTGTCAGTCCCACGGTGTGACCTGTGATACGGGTACTCGCCTGTAAAGAGGAGAAGGAGGGAGTTAGTGTGGTGTGCTTATCAAAGCTAGTATTTCATTATTAACGGAGATCAGTATAGGAGTCACGTGGTTCAGGTTAATGCTTAGTACTTTATTGCAGTGATAAAGAGGCTTAAATAACAACCTCAATTTACCAAATCCAACGCGAGGGTGAATATAAAGCTGAACAAGCAGTTTTCTTGAGTTTTGAATTGAGTGGGATATTACTTCAAATTAGTTTATGGTAAGCATTGGAGTGGTGATTATTTGTGAATGATTGTGTGTGTTAGATTTGGTATCAGATTTTTCTTTTCCATTTCAGATTGCACATTTTTGTGTGATAGGGGTGCTAACCTGCAAGACACAATAAAGTGCATTCTTAGGTATGCTGTGACAAACTCCTTGGCTGTGCAATACAACTGCTGTGGCAAAGGAGAGAAACACAGTTTTTACCATCTTGAAGTTGCAGGATACCATTATCAGTAAGTATAGTAGTTCAATTTGTTTGAATCTATTTCTCTATTCTATTCTCTTATGCCTCACTCTCTGCAGGAGTGTCCCATAACGGGTGGCTATGGCAGAAGAGCCTCCACCTCCCTCTGTCCATACATTCTCTCCTTGCTTGTTCTAGCACTCCTTTCCCACTCAAGTAAAATGTTTGAGTGCTGTTTGTTTCATGTAACATATCAGTGATATCTATATAATGTCTTTACAATATAAGTCTTGTATAGATGGTAGTGCAATAGTAAAGTGTTGGTCATGCAACCAAATGTTCAAGTTTTTGGAAACTGTGACCATATTTAATGAAGAGGTAAATAGAAATTGACTAATTTTTTTTTTTTTTTTTTTTTTTCTAAGAAAGTGTGTGTGCAAGCATCCAGACTATAGGCATAAAACAGCAGCAGCCTCTGTCGAAGTCATTATGAAAGAATGGTTCCACACAGCCAGAGACCGAGATGGAGGGTGATGAAGGAGGGATATAAGTGTAAACCACTAACAACAGTGTGAACACACACAAATAATAGTGAAGCTTTGCAGGTCACAGCTGTGAGTGTTATGCATGCACCACATAACATATAGCTATAGGTATTCTGTTAATAACTGAACTTTGGAAATGTTTCCCATTTTGTACTCCCTCACCTACACACCTGTGTGACTCAGGAACCCACCATCAGTGAATAAACTCTAGTATACTGTCATGTTGCCCTCTGCAATATGGTGCTATTATGTGCCTAATACTAGTATACTGAAAGTAGGAATAAACAAAATGGTGGGACCACTACCTTATGGTGCTCTCATCTGCCAATGACTAGTAATAAAACATATATTTCAAAAAGACACTAATTTCAGTCTCACAGGTTTTGAAGGGTAGTTTAATGGTCCTATTGACAGATTAGTATGATATCTTCTCTATCAACAGCACAAAAACTCTTACGAAAAAGGCTTGTCCTATCTGTGGGCTTTGAAAATTGTGGCAACATACCCTATATTTTAAAAAGATTCTAATTTCAGTCTCACAGGTTTTGAAGGGTAGTTTAATGGCCCTATTGACAGATTAGTATGATATCTTCTCTATCAACAGCACAAAAACTCTTACGAAAGAGGCTTGTCATATCTGTGGGCTTTGAAAATTGTGGCAACATACCCTATATTTTAAAAAGATTCTAATTTCAGTCACTCGGGTTTTTAAGGGTAGTCTCACCTCGGTGGCCATATAACCTATATTTTCAAAAGACTATTGTTTCAGTTACACAGGTTTTTAAGGGTAATCTGATAGTTCTATTAACTTAACATAAATTAACATAACATAACATAAATATTAGG